>NC_134191.1:4486498-4786811 GCF_964188355.1 Buteo buteo
TTAGGCAGAGGTTTGGAAAAGAATGTTCTGATTGTTAATCATGAACTCCGCTGTAATCTTCTGCAAGGCAGCTCTAACCTCCTCAATCAGCAGCCTTTTCTTACTTAATTACATGATTTTAAGTACCGCTAAGGAGGTGCTGTCAGATTTACATTGGAGTTCTCTTAGATATTACCACTGTAGTCATGGTGATGATATATAGAAATGGACAAAATGCCAGAGACCGGAGAAAATGTCAGAGTTATAGTACACCCACTCTTGCTCCTTGCCTAGAATTTACTCAGTATTTTTCACTTGGCTTGAAAGATTACCTTACTCAGTATATTAATATACCAAAATAACAGGATTAATAGTCTATGTGTAATCTTATTGCTAAACATATCTACCAGGGCAATTCTCACCTCTAAGCGTAACTCGTAACTGTTTGGGAGACCCACAACACAGGACACACACGAGAAAAGGGCAGCAGTGTGTGCAGGAGATGGGGTGAGACGGGGTACAGTCGGTGTCTCATTCCCTCTGCAAACACAGCAAGCCTGCAGAAACAGCTTTGCTTTGCAGAAACAAATCTTCCATGCTGGCAGTTGGCTATTCTGGCCTGGGAGCAAGGTCCCATTATTCTGAGCCCTGAATGCTGCCTTCAGGCTACTAATTATTCCATCCTCAGATGCAGAAAATTATTACCACCTGCATATTTATAACCAGGGGAAGGAAAATCAGTGGCAGTGGGGAAAGTAAATTATAAATATTTGTTAATATAGTAAGCTCTCGCCAAACCTTCATTCTCTCCAAATATTCTGCCTACCAGCATCCATTTTACAAGACCCTTACTATTGGTGAGCAGTACACTTTGATACCATTAAACTCATCACCACCTACATAATTTCCTAACAGAAAGGCTACAGCATCATGCTCCGTACTCGTTCCCCCAGGAGGTTGCTCAGCTCAGCTCTTTGTGGCTTGGTGGAACACTCCGACTGTTATTTAGCCAGGTTTCCCCCCAGAGAAGCTTCCTTCATTTAGACCAAAGCAAACATGCTTTTTTAAGTTGAGGCTACATGACAGCAACCAGCAACAGAACCGAGCTCCTGATTTACAGATGCTAGCTAAGGTAAATTTCCTTGATTAGCTCCAGAGTTAGTGTAAACACTCTCCAAAGACAACGGGGTTCTTAATTCACGCCACCTGTAGATCTCATCTTCAGCTACTAGAATTACCCAAGTTGAATAAATGGATGATGAACTACCATCTTGGGTTTATTTCCCTTTTATTACTAGTTCCCACAAAGTTTGACTTCTATTTCCGTAGCGCAGTTCTCCACAGTTCACACGTGTAAAAGGGCGGCTTGTGCCACGATAGCATCTGAGAGCTCCGAGACAGGGAGAGGGCTCCGCTGCAGTAGGCTCAATATGAACTGTGTGCTCCCTATTACAGGGATACGGTTATGAGCACATCATTCCTCACCGTACATGAATATAGCTGAAATTCTTATCTTTATAGAGTAAGGAGGTCAGCATTTACTACTGCATGCGCAGGCGGCACACAGTACTACAGGCGTAGTTCATCTGTTCATAATTTTTATAGTCTGCAATACATTTCAGATTGAAACATTGCCATCTTTACAGGGGTCACGTGGACAATTTTTCTTACGCTGTTCCAAATAGATTTTTGTTGTGTTTTCTTTCCTCATTTTGCAATGAACAAAGGTATAGGACACCCCGAGGAAACATGAAACTGGAGGCAATCAGTTCTCAGATTCAAGGGCTAACAACTCTTCTGTGTTCTCAGAAAAAAATTAGAGGATATAAATCAAGAACAGAGCCAGGAATTAGAAAAGGCCACATCAGCTAGAAAAAGAGATCCTATAAGCGGTGTAGGAGCAGTTACCAAGGTAAAGCAGTTGTAGATAATAATGTCCTATCCATCTACATTTATCACTGTACAGAGGTATTCTGGTACAGAAAGTAACTACCTGTGCTCAAGCTACAGAGTTCACAGTACATAATATGTGACACAGCCACATAATGGACCTTATGGGAATAGGGGCTGAAATCCCATTTCCTGGCTGGGCCATGGTTGTTGGTCCTGATGTCTCTTTCCTTCATCCTGCTGATCGCTGATAAGTATTTGCTTATTACAACTATCTTGTCAGTCACAAAGGCCATCACTGCAAGTTAATAATGTACCATTCTGCTGGATCGATATCTTTACAGATTCTCCTGTCCCTGATACAGAAAAGTTATTAGAAAGATTAGACTGCTTGAGCTCAATTCATTCATTTTGTAATGCAGGTGGCTTCTGCGGGCTCACTCCAGGGACAATCTAGTCTGTTGTGAATAGACACAATGAGAAACAGCTTGAGAATATGATCACGGCACAAATGAGAGTGAGTGGCTTTTTTTTCTTTTTTTTTTTTTTTTCCCCTTCTAAGATTAACAATGAAATCAAAGCAACAATTACAAAGATAACTGTTAACCACCAGCAAGCTTTGTGCATAAAATCAAATTTCATTACAAAGTCCTTTTTATACGTGGGAGTCATGGCTACGTTCTTGTTTTTGTCTGCCCATGAACTAGCAGAGCTGTTGTGACCAACTAAGATGCTTCAGCTATAGCACCTGATTTAGTGGGAAATAGTAAAGTGTTCTTTGTAGAAATTCTTGAGTTTGGCATTTATTCCTACATCAAGTCAAAATAAGAACATGCTAATTATTATTCGTCTATATGATTCATATATTTATTTCTCCTAATATGTCTTGGTTGGTGTTGGTGGATGGATGAAACCCTTGCTAGCAACCTTCCGCTAGTTGAACAGCCAGCTGTCATCTTTTACATTGCATGGTGCTACGGGGATCAGAAAGACAGCAACTTTGCTTTTCTTATAAGAAAGTATTATATAAGAAAAGTGAAATAACATTAGCATACATTATACACTTCCTCAAATATTTACCAATAATATTGCAAATACCCAGTAGCTGTCTCCAGCGTTGTGCTGGGTTTAAAGACCCATCTCAGCATTATCCCCTGCTCTGTGTGGAGCGTTTATCTGCTATTGACATGACTGGATTTCATTAAAGAAGGCCAAGAGGTATTAAAGATCTCCAGAGGGTTTGCTGCTTCACCTAGGACCGCTGCACTCCTCTCTTCAATGAAGTCATTACTGCGTATCATTTCCTCGTCCATAATCATTTTCTAGCAACCACAACACCCCATTGTATTGGGTTGATACACGGCCCTCTGAAATTTCAGAGCATCGCTAGGGTTTTGAAATTAGGAGCAATTCCCCTGAAATACAAGAAATGTTGCTGGCAAGTAAAAAGGTTGAAGAGTCACCATGATACAGGATTTAGTCAGGACATCTCAAAAATGACTGAATCCACCTACAGTTAAATTTCTCAGTTAGTAGATTCCTGTATTTAATTTTGCATAACCAAACAACTTGTCTTTACAACTGACAAAATCCTAATGAGATGTTCCAGGTAGGATTAGAAATAAAAGGTCACTGAGAAACAAAAAATGAAGCTTACTACTTTGCTTCTCTGTAATGTATTAAAATATCATTAAAGAATGTATTTATAATTTGATGGTTTTAATCTTAGAACATCATTAAGACTTTCAAATTTCATCTTTGCCACTTTTCCTAGAGGACTTGTTGGAAGACTAGAGATCTTTTTACAAGTGATTTTTTTCATACTTTTAATAAATAGAAAATAAATTGCTGAATCTTTCAGTAAGAAAAAATTCTTATTTATCCAAATCAGCTATTTAGAAGAGCATGAAATATCTTTATCTCTCTCATCTATTTAGGATTAAGATCCATTTGTGATCACAATACTCTAACATCTGTCATCTAGGGAAAGAAAAGACATGATTTCTCTGGACAAAATGGTAATACTTTTTAAAAATCAAGTTATTTTATATATCAAGAAGAAAACCAGGCATAACTTTTTTTTTTTTTTTTGCAAAGCACATTGAGCTTAGTAACATGTTAGTTTCTAATTTCTTCTGTTTTACAAATTTCTTGATAGTTCTACCTATTTAAATTGTGCTCTGTTTACAAAAACAGAAACCAGACTTCTGTGGGTGGGAAGGGGGAATTGGGAAAATGTTTTAATGTTTTAAATCAAAATTAAATCAAATCCTGGAAGATAAAAAGCATCCACATTCCAGAAATCTGCAGCAGTGGCAATAGATTATCTCTTATTCCATAAAATCACATTACATTAAAAAGCAAGACTAATAAAATGAACTCTTTAAAATTCCATTTTAAATAAATAAACTATGCAGTGGTTTTAGTGTATAGTTATCAACAGTAGCCCAGCATTCACGACACCACAGGAAAGATGCTTCTGAAGGAAAGGGTTTGAAACATCCTCAGATTTAAATATCAGAAGACCTTAGTAACAACAGAAAAAACTGCAACTGCTGCTGTAAAGTTGAAAATATTAGAAATCTTATGTTTAATCATCTATAAATCTAAAATAAAAGCAGGACTGATGACCTATCAGCCACCAGCCTACATACTCCAGATTAGAAATATTTCTATTGAGCTCATTTTGTCAGCAAGAACAGAAAAGAAATTATAGTCTATTTGAAGAATTCTCCAACTAAACTACAGCCTTTCAGTGCTTCATATTCAATAGGCCACAATAAGTTAACAAAGTGGGATCAATATTTTGTTAAATTATCTCATTTAAGAAATTATAATGCGAGATCCACTCTAAGTGGTCTGCTACCTTCTTCTGCTTCTGGAAACTAGTCTCTACCAGATAGGTACCAAACAAACATCAAACAACACATGCAAAGGACTGTGGAAAAATAATGTATCACAAACACAGACCGATGCAATGCTCATTAAGTTAATAGAGATTCCAGTTCCTGCAACTACACTGATCTACATGGCAGGTCTATGTCAAATGGTTTAGCTTTTCTCTTGCCATCTCCTCTTGTTACATCTCTTTGATAATACATCAGCCCTCTTCAATTCTCAACCCTTCTCAGTTTATGCTGCAGTTTTGTTTAGCAGGAATATGAAAGCAGTTTTAAATAGTAACGTGAAATGCTTATTAAAAAAAAAACAACAAAACACCCCGCCCCATAGGTCCATCCCATGAGCAAGTTCCGTGGGAAATCTTGTCAAAAATCACATTTGGCATATTATTAATTTAACATGATCAGCTTTCAATGGTGCACATTAACTACTCTTCCTAAGAAAAAGAAGGAAAAACTTCATTCACTCCAATAGGAGGGAACTCAAATCTGAAATTCACTGCTGATCTCTCACAAACCTTGGCGAGAGCTGACATCAAGGTCCATCCTTTATTTCTTGCTTTGAGCCCTCCTGACGTTACTCATGGCCATCTCACTGAACGCTGCCCCCCATTCTCTACAGACCAACAGCATAATAAAAATTCAATGCAAAAGGCTGTACAAAACACCTCCCCCTGCACTCCTGGTAGCACAGATCACAACATACTCTCCAGTGCTATCCGTACGAGGAAGACTGTAATGTGCCACCCCAAGAAAGGTGATGCTTTCGCTCTGACCTTTAGCAACAGCAGAGAATAGGGTAAGCGGAAAATGGGTAATACTTGGAGCTTCTGTAGGAATATGCTTATGGGTTTATAGCACGGGAGGCAAACAAGAAAACACTTTTCACATGATCCAGAAGGCCAGGAAAATTTACAGAGGTCTTCACTCCTAGGAGAGTTCATTCACACCGCATCCTGCTCAGTCCATGCTCCCGCATCCAGGGGAAGCTCTCCGATGCCGTGGGAGAGCAGAGCTCTGCTGCTCCCCCTTCCCTACACCTTAGCCTGAGCTATGTAAACATTCTGTGTTTAGACATAATTACCAGGGTCACCAGAGAGCAGGAGGTACACGGGATCTTAAACCTGCACAGGTGCACAGACCAGCACTTAACCTGGACAGTTTTTCTCTTTTGGGGTATATGCTTATTGTTTTAAAGACTGTAAATAACCTCACAGTTAATTCAGGAATTGCTGAATAGGAAAGTGTCTGCTTACCCATGAAAAATGGAAGTAATTTGCCAGCACCATCATTCATTCCCATGGTGGAAAGAGCGTGTTCCTTGGGAGGCAATAAAAATCCCACCAAAACCACTACCTCAGCATCTTTGCTCTAGGATTGTCAATTTATGAGCAATAAAGTGTCATCCATACTTTAGTAAGTGGGTTTAGGTCCACTCACATTAGACTGCAAGTTTTTGGGGCCAAGTGTGATCATTTTGCTGTCTGTACAATGTCGAAAAGGGAGAAACTCTGCCTGTGTCAGCCTGCTTGGTCAACTCAGATTGATTACACAGAAGGAAAGAGTAGCAAGGAACTGCTGCCAAATGTTAAACCCCATTTCATCATTTGCTTGTTTTCATAAAATACTTCTATTCACTTCCAAACATGTTCATGTGAGCATGAACAAACGTAGAGATGGAAGCTCGATGCACATAAAGCCTTTCCACTCTAATAGGTGGGTCCACGCAGCAGTGGCAATTTGCAGCAGACAGCAGTGCAACATCTCAGCCAGGCATAGGGCATATTAATCAAGCGAGACTTCTAAGAGAGAACACCTTCTGTATAAATCAAGCACATGTTCATGCAAAAATGTCAATACATTAAGGGAAAAGAAAAAAAGAAAAAGCTTCCCCCTCTGTGCATGAAGTTTGAAATAAAAATCCAGCAAGTCTAACTTTCCCTGGTTTATGAGTTTCAGCTTTCCTCCCTTGTTCAAAGCAGAACCTGTACCATGAGACTTGTGATCTGTGAACACACTGTGAACGCTCACATTGTGAGTTAACACAACGCTCCAGCTGGGGGGAAGAAACAAATCAGTTTAGCATTTTTATATTTTTAAATCACTTGCCTGCCAATGTTCTCTTCCCTCTCTGCTCATTTCATATTAAAGCTTTATTGCTGTTCAGCTCCTGCTTTTATTTGTTAATATTCCAGTAATCAAATTACAAAAGAGGAAAAAATAGCATGCCATTTAGGTGGCTAATCACACAGCCTGAATGTCAACTTGTAACACTGGCATACCTATAGAAAGGCAGTTTGTGGCTGATCTGGAGACAGCTGATGTTGATGGAAACAGCGCCCAGTGTAAGTCAAGCACATGGTGAGCAACCAGAATGTTTAACTAAATGTTTATCATGCAAATGTGAATATCAAACATATTAATGGGCAATTTTAGTCGCCCAGCAGCAAAGAGTTAAGTTCAGCTACAAAATTGTTTACTTCATGTAATTTTTCTCGATCTTCTCTCCTTGGCTAAACTATCAAGTGACACTACGGTTGGCTAAGGAGTCAATTTCTTTGCTGGTGTAAACGCATGCTCCTCTGCAATTTTCAAAGGAGTAGTTCAATTTACACCAGCAGGGAGTTGGAATTTGTCTCAATTTTAAGTGGGTCAGGCTGATGTGCTTCCCTATGTCTGATGACAATTGAGCATCTGCTGTATATGTATGAGACAAGAAGACACTACCTTAAACAGACAGGACTTCCACCACAGAGGAGACACCACAGCTGGAACACACCAAAGCATAAAACCCACTGACTGCACGAACTACTTTGCCTGGCACAAGATTTAGCAGATAAATGGTTTTTAGGCATAATATCCTACAAATGTTAATGTTTAAATTAGATTATTTTTTTTTTCCTGTGATCTTGATTGGGCAGCAGATGTTTTGGAAGATACCAGGAATCACATACAAAGACTGTACCCAAGAAACAGTCTGCTATTGTACCAGGATAAGGAGAACATTCTTGAGATTGAGACATTAGGTCAAAACTTTTACCTGACTTTGATAAACACCCCCTGCAGAGGTTTTAATGCGATATTCTACTAGTATTCAAGAAGGTACGAGTCAATCAAGGCAAATCATGAAAGGCAGAGCAACATCGATTTGTAGAGTCCTGAGTTCACTCTACAAGTGCCAAGCCCAGACCTAGAAGACTGGGAAAGGAACACCATAGCTGGGAAAACTTCAAGCTGTCTCAAGGATCTGAGTTTATTTGCCCACGTCCACATATGGAGCTGATGGGTAGACCTAAATTGGGGCTTGTTTCAGCTACACAATTGTGAAATTAGCCGAGAAACCTGCACAGTGCCCCACTATGTGTCTTAAGCACATCCTTATTCTCCTTATGCATCAGCTTTCCTAGACCTGAGATGGGAACAATCATGTCCAAGCTTTTCATCCATTGTCCCTTTTGTCTATTTAGATGGCATTTCCTTTGGGACAAGACAATAACTTGGGTTTGTAGAGTACCCAGTACAGTGACACATGTGGTGTGATAACACAAGCATAACGTAGCTAAATAAAAACCAAAATGTACCAGAAAGTCACACAGGCTGATCATATCTTTTTCATAAGCTTTTACTCATCCTGTTTGTTAAAAATGAAGAGCCAGAGGATAGTATTAAAACCGCAGAAAGTACAAATATAGGTGAAAATCCAATAAATCTTCTAATTGCCCTGCTATTTAGTTTTTAGTAAATAGATGCAATGATCCTTCTTTCATCATCTGTTGATTGACAGTAGCCAAAGCAGATGTGATTTGGTTTGTAAATACTTCTGGCAGAACTGACAGAGCTACACAAATAATGAGCATTGCAGTGAAGCAAAGCAGGTCATTCTTTCCTTTAAGAATGATCAAGAATTTTGAGCTATTTAAATGCTGACATATGAAAAGTTGATGCACTGAAGACCTGCACAGAAGCAAACTGCTTCAGAGATTTTCTGTAGAAGTTTTATATTACTGGAGCTAATCACCAAAGAACCAAAAGCACTGTGGAGGCTATTGGATTTAGAAAACATCTATGAGCAAAACTGGCAGGCTATCCAGTGAGATGCGCTTCAAGCTTTGAAGTGGTTCAGTCCATTTGGAATTTCATTACCAGGTGTAGAAATATTAATGATACCATTTTAAAAGCTGTTTTAAAAGATCTATACTTGCTGGATACTCCCAAATAACATTTCTATTAATAACAACTTCTGATATTGTATGCTCAAGAAAACTATAAAAGTCTCTTAGAACCTGCAGAGGGAAGTAAAGAGTCTCTTTTTAGCCCAAAGACACTCTCCAGAAAAAAATTTCACAGTAAGCAAGAGTATAAAGAGGGACCTACATTTAGAGAATGAGTATGCAGCTCCCCTCCTTCTTTAAAGGAAAGAAGCTATTCTCACTTTTTCTCCCTCAGGACGGTTTTTTAACATTATTTTTATAAATTAACTACTTGCACATCATTCTTCAGCCTCCTCTGGGCTCCTGAGCAGTAACAGTGAACGGTAACATGGTGCACATAACACAACACTTTGTTCCTCTGTTTGCCTCAGATTTACTTCATTTTGTATCTTACAGTTGCAGGCATCTTTGGAAGACCTCGCAGGCAAGAAGCTGCCTATAAACAGGAGAGGTTGGTAGTGCCAAGCAAGAGACTCTACCTTCTCCAACAAAAAAAAAAGGCAAACACAATTCCAAGCCATTGATCAAAGATCACTCAAGAGTCTTCTCATTAGGTGCAAACCGCAACACACTTTTCAAATGCGAGGTTCTCTGTACACCGGTATCCACTTCCACGCAAATACTAATAGACACCACGTTGCTGGATTGTGAATTTTTTTAAGGAGTTAGTGGGAAGAGGTAAGAATTTAGTTTAAATTCCAAATTTCAGTAGTAGCTGTATCTCATTCAACATAGCAACTGGGCATCCCATATTCAAGCTAAGGACATACACAATAGGAATGTGTTTGAATTCCAACTGGTTTCAGGGGCATATTGCAATATGTGGAGCTGAACAGATGGATGCCTGAATTTCAGCTGGATTCTGTATTTACATGACCCCCGTGCAAAGTCAGTCCCTTTATTCACACACACAGAGCACACTGCTACAGAGAAACAGATCACCTTTTTGTTGGCAAAGATGCATCTTGCAGGGGAAAAAAAAAATTCTACCAGCTTTATAGACCACTAACAACATAAATAATTTCATATATCTGCTCGGTCTCACACGAGGATTGTTTCACACCACCACTTAAGCCACCCACTCAACCACTTCACGACTTCCCCTCTCATTCATGCAAAAAGCAGCCCCTAGCCACCTTTCATTGAATCAGGAGTCTGTGCTCTTTGCCATGGTTTTTTTTCTTTGTGTTTCTAAGCAATTCCTTGTTGTCAATCGGTATGTTTGTTCTTCAGCTAAACTTTACTTTCTCATGCCTGGGTCAGTCTCGTTTTGATCTGTCAGCATGATTTCCACAGTCCACTATGGCATCTCACTTCCACTGCTTGCCACTCATTTGCATTTTAGCTGCCTTTGCCATCTGAAACGTCGCCTTCCTGACACACCGAGCTCCTCTCTGTGCTTCTATCTATTGTACACAATTTCTACAAAGAACATAACACAGGGCCAGTATTTCTGTTAACCCAAAAAGCAATTCCTTCTGTACCCATAGCCTTCACATCCCAACAGCAAGTAATCTACAGCTTTCTGAAGGCCTGAGACTGATATCAAAATCTTAGTTTTCAAAAAACCTTCCAGCAGGGATGGAAAGGGAAGAACAAGAGGTATGTTTTAAAAATGCCCAAAATGCAGCAGTAATCTTCATGGTCACACAGGGATGATTTAACTTCAATTTTCTCACCAATCCCAGTGAATATATTTTGAATATAGGACAGATGCACAAAAGGCAGCTCCACTGTGGACTTATTAATCTATTTTGTAAAGAAAAAACATCTAGAAAATAGTCCTGCAGGAAGAGATTAGAGAGCAAATCCCAGACTCTTTAGGGAAGCAAGGCAGCCTGTCTGGTGATACATTGTCTGCTGCAGCTTTATCTAGAGAACAATCTTGCAGAAAATGCTGCACTATGCATTGCTCACCACTATACATCGTGGTAATTTAAGGCACTTTTCCAAGTAGGGGCCATCATTTTTGTCCTACAGAACTATTTATAAATAAAGTTGATGTTTGTCAAACCTCTGACTCCTGTTACAAAACTCGCAACTGTGGTTTTCTTCCATTAAACATCCAGAGACTTACTGCTGAATAAAACTTCACCATATATTTGAAATGCAGTTCTATAAACGTCAACATAATGGAATATAGGATAGAAGTCAATTCACTGTGAGATACTCAGGTTCAGGTGGGTTTCTGGCTGTGCAATCCCCCTTCCCTCCTGCCAAGCACAATGTCAGTGAATTTGCTCTGTATGAGAAATAGCCTATATATTTATTTATACTGTTATTTATTATTAAATATTACTGAACAGTGTTTTTTTCAAAAAGGACCTAAATTGTTACCCGGGACTTCATTTTCTTTTCTCCATTAAAATTTAATGCTATGATCAGAAAATAACTTTTTTTCCCTTTAATAACTCCTGCATGACAGACAGCCAATCTCTAATGATACCAGATCCTTGCAGTACATACTGGGGACCAGGAGGGGAAAAAAAAAAAAAAAAATATTATGAGACAAATCATGCATTATGGAATCAATACAACATGCTATATCCAACCATTTTTTTTCCTGAAGACAAGAAAGCCCTCTATCAATTTTAATCTGCAAAAGAAGAAATCTGCAGTGGGACTGTCTGAATAATCACAACCTTAATTACAGTGAGCGAATATAACGAGGGTAACCACAATACATTAAGAAAAATCCTCTAAAATGCTAATGAATCTTCATGTTTTAATTTTAGCAAGTCATGTACAGGAAAAGTCATGAAGTTACACAGAACTTAGGTGTACTGCAAAGCCAGGCTGGGCTCTACGAGTGCATTTATGCCGCTTTCAGTGTTTTGTCAAAATGACACAGTGACAAATGAAGGTGTTTGCTCATCCGCTAGAGTACTGCAAGATGCTACTTCTTTGCTTCACAAGAGTTCATGCAAACACGTACACCACACAATATACACAGAGATGGCCAAGACGACAGTGGAGGACAAGGGATGACACATACAAACAACCGCAGACCACTCAGCATCATAGCAGCTCTGTCATACCGGTCACCTGCCTTTCCCTCCCTCAGTATCATGTGTCGAGACTTGAACATGTCAATTGAGCAAAACGGACAAGAGCTAAGGGGGGTGGGGGTGTTGTGTTGTGCTACACGTGCACGCATTTGGGAAGGACGGACTCAAACACTCCCCTGGTCTCATTCGGGTAATCGCCACCACCAGCCTGCGTGTCCTAGCCTGAGTCAAACAAGGTTCAGGTAGATGTTTCCTCTTTTAGGGGAAACAAATCACTGCATTAGCTTCCTACTTCATTTTGAATGAGGACAAATAAATGATTGGCATCTGTCAGATAACAGGCCAAGATGATTGATACTGAACATTATATTTATTTTCCAATAACGGGAAATATCCACATTCATTTTGTGTGAAGTAAATCTTCTTGCTAGAAGAAAAATGATCCCTTAAGAATATGTACCATGTACATTTCATATTGTTTTGACTCACTGAACAGCTGCAGAGAAACGTAAGGTGTTGTTACTGCGTGCCAATGGCTCTGTCTCCAGAACTTGAAGCCAAACCTGCGGATCTACAGAGCAACGCAGTTGGTGGTACGGTCCACCCAAGCACCCATTCAGTACCCGTTTCAGGGATTTTATTTTCTAGTGTTAATTCTATGACCCAAATGCCTGTTAGCAGTTAAAGTTCTTCTGGCTTTGTTTCATTCAAAAGGAATTTGAAGCTTTTGCACTTGGAAACAGCTGTGCAACGTGAGCCGAAGCATGGTAGATGGGGACCATCCAAAGATCTTCAGGAGTGCACTCCTGGTCCCTTTTGGACTAGATCAAAACTTGAACAAGAAAAACATACCCCTTGGACACAGCTGGGTATAGTACTGCTTGGGTTTCAGGTCATGATTCCCTGTGTTGAGTTAGACAGCCAGGCTCCTCATCCACTGCAAAGGTCTGAATTAGTAGCTGCAGAACAATATCCAGTAAATCAATATGCAACCACTGAGAGGGAGCAGAGTGCAAAATCACAGCAATGCTGATTTAGATGAAATTAGGAATGTCACAGAGCTGTGTCCTCAACACTGACCCATTCGGCCCTGTCTAGATGGAAG
Source organism: Buteo buteo (assembly GCF_964188355.1). NCBI lineage: Eukaryota > Metazoa > Chordata > Aves > Accipitriformes > Accipitridae > Buteo > Buteo buteo. The sequence goes on from NC_134191.1 coordinate 4,499,592, forward strand.
CACTTCCAACACATGCAAAGAAGCCGATCTTCAAGAAGAAATGCAGGAGTTTTAAAGACCAAAACCACAGCACCTGTGAAATTTGGCTGCTCCTATGTGCAGAGAGCTGGCATACTAAAGCTTACCAGATAAATCCCACTGCTGATACCGAAGTCTCTCTTCCACCCACCACTCCAGACCTGGCCTCTGCTTTCCTCTGGGGAAAATCTACTGAGGTCAAACCCAGGCTGAAGAAAGAGAATTTGCTTTCTTAATATATGTTATCATGAAGTAGCTAATGCACAGGGGTTCCCAAAACTAAAAAACAACCAACACTGCCCACCCCTCCACCCTTCGCTTTTTTGCTGTGCATGCAACTGTAGGGTCTACTAATAACACACTGAATCAGTCTCAAGGGTGAAGTTACCCGAGAAGCACAGAAACGTTAGACTCAAATGAATACCTTCACAGCTCCTGAAACACTGACAAAATAGATCAGAGAAAACGTTTCTGCAATCCAGCACTGTGCAAAGCACAGGACACAGCCTCACTTTGTGCTGAGGTTTCTGTGGAGGATGAGGATGCACCTTCAGCAGCATCAGGGGAACAGCGTGGGAGGAAAGCTGCTCAGAACAGCAGCATCCCTGGTTTTCCCCATCTCTCAAGTTTCTGCCTTTTTTTTTTTTTTTAAGCTGGACCATATATTTTTATCCAGGAGGAAAAAAACACCAACATTTTTGAAACAACTTCTGAGCTATTGGATTTTAATTCTTCCCAATCCGTAAAAAAATAATTGCATTCAAAGGATCTCTGATGGCCTGTGGAGGCTTGGCTGACAAAAAGTTCTGCCACTACTTACTTTAAAAGAAATTCAGGTTTGTTAGTATGGAGAACACAATTAAAATGCACAGCAGTCCTTCTCTAATAGCATGTAAAAGACTTCAGTAGGATTGTTTGACTGTGAACTCTGCATTTTCCCTAAAACCCTCTCTCTATTCACATCATTAAAATGTTTTTAGAAACTCTGAATAAACAACACAAAGGGCTTTTTTATTGCATGTAACTGAAATACAGGACAAACAAACAAATCTAAATTTCAACAGGTAAAGCATCTCCAGATTTCCATAACAGATGATACAGATAATAAAGGCATTCATAAGCCTTTGTTGGTCTAAGGCAGGAAATGGTGGCAGCACCTTGTTTATAGGGTTGATGAATCAGATGGAGCGCTTCCCTGCTTTTGTCTCTCTGCTAATCACCTGTTAATGGAGACTACTTACTTTATTGGTATAAAAAACGCCTTGAAGTATGTTTTCTAGGCAAAAAGCCCAGTACTCTAATTAATACCTTGACACGATCACTGATTAATGATACTGGTTTGGGGCTGTTGCACAAAGGTTTTTTTACTCGACTTTTCCTAAAATCGGGAAAATTAATGATGTTATCATTGGTATAGGAAGCTCCAACCCTGAAAACACTTTGTGATGGAGAACACGCGCAACACAACTGCTGTGGAGATTGCGAAGAAGGAGAGGGGATACCATTGTCGTGGTTTAACCCCAGCCAGCAACTAAGCACCACGCAGCCGCTCACTCACTTCCCCCCCATCCAGTGGGATGGGGGAGAAAATCAGGAAAAGAAGTAAAACTCCTGGGTTGAGATAAGAACGGTTTAATAGAACAGAAAAGAAGAAACTAATAATGATAATGATAACACTAATAAAATGACAACAGTAAGTAATAAAAGGATTGAAATGTACAAATGATGCACAGGGCAATTGCTCACCACCCGCCGACCGACACCCAGCCAGTCCCCGAGCGGCCAAAAAAAAAACTGCCTCCCCCCCCTTCCCAGTTCCTAAACTAGATGGGACGTCACATGGTATGGAATACACCGTTGGCCAGTTTGGGTCAGGTGCCCTGGCTGGGCATGAGAAGCTGAAAATCCTTGACTATAGTCTAAACACTACTGAGCAACAACTGAAAACATCAGTGTTATCAACATTCTTCACATACTGAACTCAAAACATAGCACTGTACCAGCTACTAGGAAGACAGTTAACTCCATCCCGGCTGAAACCAGGACAGTATCCACCCCTTATTCTATACCATTGACGTCATGCTCAGTTCCCATACCTTTAGTTACATTCTGATCAATCATCACCACCTTTCCATCCCTTTGAGACATATGAACAATGATATATATATATATATAAAAGTATATACACACAGAGATATCAGTTCTTTAGTTCATGGGTTACGTTCATAAAATGTTTGAGTTCATTTAGTTTCCGACTCTGGGCTCTATCTGTCATACCAGTCTGTCTGGGCAGGAGGGATGGTGCAAAGTCCTCTCAGTCGGTAGAGCAGAATTGGTATAGGAAGCTCCAACCCTGAAAACACTTTGTGATGGAGAACACGCGCAACACAACTGCTGTGGAGATTGCGAAGAAGGAGAGGGGATACCATGCAGGGCGCGTTCTGGAGAAACAACCTCATTACTAATGCTGTGAATCTTTCCCACAGGCTTGGAGAAGATCACATTTTTTTCCTCCATCTTCTACTAGCTATATTTTGCAAGAAATCTCCTCCCCCCCCCCCCCCCCCCCCCGATAGGGGAAGCTGGAGAACAGATATATTTTTTAAAAGTCTCAAACCCCTGATTTACGTTAGTCGATACACTTGCTTCTTGAAGTGCAGAAGGAAGCTAATAAAACTAAAATCTACATTAAGCACCAATTTGTTTCTATGGTTTAATGCTGCAGGAAATCACAAACTGCTAAACCCTTTAGGTACGTCAGAATCCACTCTGTAGAGCACAATTCATTATCTGGTTACAAAAATTATGCAAAACCCAGGATATAAGGCTTGTAAAGAAGTTATGGGAAGATCAGCTGATAATTACTTGTCCGGGAGCTGCTGTGGGTGCTGTCATCACACCAGTGTTGAATGTAAGAGGCTTTGGTCCCCTAATCTCCACTGAAGACAGTTTAAGCCACCGGTTCGCACCGGCAAGGCGGCTCTCGCCACGCACACCGCAGCGAGGCACGGGTCGGTCTGTATGAAACGTTCCCTTTCTTGCACCTCCTCCTGCCACATCCGTGTCTCTGTTCTTACGTCAGTTCTGTTCTTAACATCCATCTGTTCGGCACAGATCAACGCAAAAGCACTGCAAAAATCACTCTGAAAAATCTCCCGCTCTGCCAAACGCAGCAGGACCAAGCGGGTCCCACCAGGATGAGGATCTCAGGGGCTCTCCCGAGTCCAGCCCCCACGGAAGGACATGGGGACAGGCCCTCTCTCTGCCACCAGCACATACACTAACCCAGCACAGGCACGCTGCCTGCCGGTGGCATAGCCTGGTCTCAAAGCCGTAGGTAGACCGGAGAAGCCCGAAAGCAGACTTTCCAAGCGCCTGCAGCTGGACTCCACCAGGAGAGCCTGTACCAAACACAGCTGTGCTCTCCCCACGCCACCAGTTTCGATCCCAGCTCGGGGAACTTTGGCATTTTACACGATGGGGAAATTTGAAGTGCTCCAGTATCCTGGAGCTACCATAAAAGCTTATTAAATTATTAATAAGCAAAATTAAAACATGCAGGAGCAACTATTGTGCCTCTGGGAGCTGGGACCAGAGGCATCTGCAGCTTTTACAGGTTCTCCTTGTGCCCGGGTTGTCTGGATGCTGCAGTCCTTACAAAGAGGCAAAGCTCCCACTGTACAAAAAGCATTTTGCTTGGTAAGGACAAAGAAACAGCGTGCAGTTGCCCAGCATCGGCGCCTATTCTAGCCAAACAGCTCCCTTCCAATTTTCTATCCCTTTGATAACATGTGAGGCTTTATTCAGGGGTTGAATACATTCAGCAGTGTTATTTGCCGATGTTGTTATTCAGTCCTATAGATGGTTGCATTGTTGCATGAAAATACTGTTCATTTTCAACCCGAAGAGCACACAAGGGGAAAAGCAGATCCCGCACTATGGAAAAGACTGTTGCTATGTAGTAGGAAGATAGAGGGTGGAGAGAACATCTAACTCATAATTTAATTAATATGCTGAAGCCTCTGCTTAGTCCTGTGCCCCTTCTCTAGCCCCGTTCAACTCTTTGAAACAAGGAGAGTGGGGGTACAAAAAACGCAGGACCTTTTCCCTTCAGCCTCTTAGCCCTGGCAGTATTCTCTTCATCAGAGGCAAACCGTATGGTGCAGAGGGAAGGATCTCCCCGTTAAATCTCTTGATACCAGTCATCAGTTGTAGAAAAACATTCTCCAATAGCACCTGCAGTTTGTCCTGATAGTCGGAGCAGCTTTGCCTGCCAAAAGCACACATGCTAGATGTTTCTACCAGAAGGAGAACAGTATCAGATAAGGCACTTCCTCTAACGACATTTCGATAAACAAAAGTGTAAAGAATAAATGTAAAATATAATCAGCCCTTGTTCTTTATTTGCCTTGAAAAATTAAGAGGAGCCAGGGCAACTATAACTAAAAATCACTACCGAAGGACTTCTCTGCAATTAGAAGCTATACCCGTAAACGAGGCCAGTATAGAGACATTTATGCCACAGAGGATTGTTTGCTGTTATGACTCATGACACTTGTCCAAGCGAGATAAGCAACACCACCAAATGACTTCTGTGCCAGAGTAAATAGGAGCATTACAGGGACTTTGATGGTGCATTGTGCCAGAAAGCAATTGGAAGCCTACAGACACAACAGTATCAGCAATACTTAAGACACAGGCTAAATTTTCCTGTACGTAAAATGAGACACGCTCTGTGTCTCTCTCCACAACACATTATTGCACCTTGAGAAATTTTCAAGAATTACAAGTTTCAGTAACTATCTATTAGTCCTTATCTAAATTTTCATTCTATTACAAACGCTGCTGTAGCGTGCTCTCATCTTGCATCTTAATCAGAAGAGAGATCTGCCTACTTTATTTACACGGTGGTCTAATATCGCAACATATGAGCAGCATATTCAGATACTTGAATTATCATGTTCATGGTAGGTGTAGTACAGTTCTTAGAGGGAAAAATAACTGTGAATTCTCCCCTTTCACTCTGCAAAAAGAAAGCAACAGATGGCAGTGAGAGGAGGGCAATAACAAATCAGTCCTTTGGCCTTCCTGCAGTTCTTATATCCTCCTTGGAGACAGTCTCACAAGATACACATAATGAATGAATAGCAGGGTGCTATCATCATCCTTCTGTTTTCCCATTTTCCTAGCTACTTGTTACACTGCAAAGAGCTTCTGCACCTGGAACCACAGACATCCTAGCATCTTTTTATCTTCAACAGATCTTGGAGCATCTAGACTTGTACTGTAGCTTTGCAGAAATGTATTTCCCTAGAGAAAGAAGAGCTGCAAACCAATATGTGTAGGTAAGGACTTGATTAGCTCAGAAGCTCTTCAGAATACAGAACTTTTTCTACCCCTCTGAGACCAAAGAACCTGCATTTGGGACAGGCAGGATGCCTATCCTCGTTCGGATGCTGCGACTGGCCCGTTCAATTACCCAGAAAACAAGCCGGCTAAGAGCCTGCTTCCATCTAGATGCACAATGTAGCTCTTTGGAGCCATTTCCTATTTTCACTCAAGTACAGCATCACATCTGTACTGTGGGGTTCGACTTTGTAGTTACTCTCAGGGTTTTAAATTGCTCCTCATAAGAGCATTAGCTCCCCATTGGGATATCTCATCAAAAAACATGAATGCTCGAAGATAAATGCTGTGAATAAATAACATCACAATTTTCTTAGGCACCAAAATGACAATACTAACATGGAAAGCTGTAAAACTCTTTTTTACAGCTACGATTTTTGTTCATTTAAGTCTTTTTGTCTTAGAAATTATCCAGAAAGAGAGACTTTGGACCCCCTCTCTTTAGTTTAACTGCAGTAACAATGAAAATATGCATAGCCCTTTTCCTCCCACTGCCTTTACGTACTTCAGTGAGCACAATAATATCAAATGTGTTGCTTGAGAAATTAATGTCAACATTTTAGCTTTGGAGTCTAACTTATTTGATCTAAACTTTGAACAATTTGGCTTTGATCCTAAGAATCTGCTGAGCAACTACGAATCCCACAGAAATCAACAAATGTAGGCTGAGTACCACCTCGATAGCAGATGCTCTCAATAAAAGGAAATGTCATAATGTTGGCTAGTGTCTCAAAACAGTTCTGTCCTCCCAGAAGCATCACTTCCATGTTATGATATACTGCCAGCAAGTACAATTTTGCTCAAGTCTCCTTTTGTCTCTGTAAAACAGCAGCTGCAAAGACAGCGCCTGCAGCACGTACAGGAGAGACGTATATTTAGTTTTCTGTTCTTTGCATTGGGTTCATTTTGCTTATAGGGCTGGTGGAAGCATTCATCAGAAGTGGAAGCATTCACAATGCTTTGCAATTGGTCTCTTCATAGTTGTACAGCTACCACTGACAAAACATTTGGACATTCAATTACTTCTTGTGTAGTACGAAGAACATGATTCCAAGTTAAAGGAGTTTGCTCTGGGCAAGGTGGAGAATATCATTATTTGCACAAACCGCTGCAATGATCTGATTATAGCCGGTGCTGGTGTGTTGCTATTGTTCAGTTAAGTTAAAGCTTTTACTTTTTCATTTCTGCTATTGGTGGCTAAGTAGATTGATTATGTATGAGATGAAAGAGCATGTAGGAGTATGCTAATGCTGACGTTAAGAGTACACTTTTATCTTGCAGCATTAAGTGAATGGAGGAAAGAATGACAGAATTGGCTGCTGTGAGCTCAAAAAAGGTTCCTTTTTTTTTTTTTTTTTTTTTTTTTGTCAGAGTCATGGAAGTTTGTAACTCACCTCAAACGTTCACAACAGACAACTCGAACTCAATTCCAGTGTCCAGGGTACAGCACCAGGGAGCACTGAGAACTCGCAGTAGCTATACCACAGTACATACAGTCGAAGGCTCCCTTTTTTGCTTTGCTTTTGTGTTTACAGATGGGATAGTATAAATAAGCCACAGTAAAAATTAAAGTCAAGTCCCATTGCTGAGACTATGAACATTCATAAACTCATTTGATTCCAGCTGAGACGCCAATTCTCCATATGCTTCCCCACTTGCCTCACCAGAGCTAATGGGACTCATCCTAACAGAGAAAACCTAATAAACACATGGAGCATTAACATGTTTTCTCTGCATAGACCTTTCCATGAGACCTGGGCAATATATTTGCAATGAATTCTTGAAGATTTTCATGTATCTTTATACAATCGCTCCAATTAAAAGAAGGTCTTGGCTTCATGAAAAAACAAAACAAAACACTTTCCATATTCTGAAATAACAACAGCATTTCTACTCATAATTTTTAACTAGAAGGTCTGTGTGGAAAAACAAGAAATTAAATGTATTGTTTCCTGAGTTTTCCGTTACCACCCGGAGGCTCTCGAGTTCCCACCCACACCAAGTAGCTATATACCACAGCAAAACTGAAGGGCAGGCATTTGGACAAGGTCTGCTGGAATCCTCCCACCACTTTGTTCTCCTCCAATAATTCAGTCATCATAAAACTAGGTACGAGGCCATTTATCACAGGAATGTAGTTGCTTACATCTTTTTTTAAAGTTCAAAGCAGTAAGAACTAACAGGGAATATAGAGGTTTGTTTTTCAACAAGGCGTTAGAAACGTTATATTGTACTCTAGCAATTTATTTGTAATGGCAGAGAGAGGAGAACTTCACCCAAGTATGCAGCAGCTCTCTGGAGTTAGTCTGAATGCTGTGCAGGCACATAGCAGAGACTGCTGCAGGACTGCAGCCTCCACCACCTTTTGGTTAAACTTCAACAGCAGGTTTGTGCTGATATCCCAAGATAAGTATCATAAAAATCATTTGCTGATATTGAGAATTGAGCCGCATTTGTAATCACATCAAATAGATGTTTGATAAAGCATAATACAATAGAGATACTTTATCTCTTGACAATAACTAGAGAAATTTTAAGCGCAACCATAATTACATGAGCTTTTCTTTCAACCTAAGATACCCCCAAAAATTCATATGATTATTTTTTTTTTATCTACCACCTTTCCAAGGAAAGGAGTCTGGTTTAAGTTGCAAAGAAACAAAAGCCATTATCTCTAAGCAAAAAATATCTGCATCCATACAAAGCTTGCTTTAAAATACTTTACAGCTGTGAAACTGCAGAGATCACACTGACCGATGTTACTTTGTGGTTTCTGTTGCGCATTATAATCTGAACACTCTCTTGTCTTCTGATAAAACTTTAAATTTTCTGAAGCAAGAACTCCTTTTTTGCTCTATCTTTGAAGCTCCTTAGAATGTAAGGTCTGTGACTGGAACTCAAAATACAACACTAACATAAATAAAAACACTTTGTCTGAACTGTTAAACTGCCGAAGTAAACCTCTTGTTTTCAAGCATCTCCCAGACACAGTAAATGAGCTGAATCAGCTGATTCTTGACAAGTTAATGTTCTGCTGGTGGTGGGGTTTAAAACAAAAAGAAGTTATATCCATTCTGCTTATATATCAGTACCACTTGCTATGCTCAAGTTTTGGCTTTCTGTTAGTATTTTCTGACAAATGTAATATGTATGATAGAAGATGGAATCTCTTCCTTGGGTTTCAACTAGCACAGAGGGCACAAGAGATGCAAAACACGCTCACACTGATGGAAATGCATGAGTTATATCAGAGGACGTGAAAGTTCAAGGTTATAAGAAACCTGCAGAAAGCCATTTGATAAAGGACATAAACTAAGCAAACGAGGAATATGAAATAAGGAATTAAATTTTAGGAAGCAAAATGCAATTTATTTGGAAAAGCATTCTCTAGTGATGGGATGAATCACCGGAGAATATTTTACCTACAAATAAACAGAGAGGTAATAAATTTGCAAATACTGGTCTCTGCAGACTTACCACTGACAGTGGAGCTTACAGCAGGGAATCTAATCAGCTGTTGTAAACAAAGATACTGGAATTCATTCATTAAAACTTGTGAAGTTAATATGTAGTGTTGGGCGTGGAAAAAAAAATGCTTATGGAGTCATTTCATTGGCTTCATCTGGGTTTGGATTCATGCACATGCATATTCAACTGCAATAAGCACTTCTCATTTTGTTATTTAGATTGTATATCTTGATAAAGCTTTTCTCAGCCATCACTAGAGGGAACACTTGGAAGCGTTTTTTCCCTTTGATTGCAGAATACATCCCTCACACCCATTTGAAAGCCAAGCCCAGGTCCCAAAAGATGCTAAGACAACCATGAAATCTGAAGACTCTTGCTTCTCGCTGGTGTTTGTCATGTTAAATTTCTCTACCTCATTCCACCTCCCCAGCTAGGAGACCATTAATGACGCAAGATTTAAATTAAAAGAAACAAAGAAATTGGGCCCTCACGCTGTTTCATGCTTCTGCAGCGATGCCAATTCCCCTGTATTTATGCAACGCTCTGCCCAAGAGTGGCTCACAAGGCTGACTTCTTGCTCCTGCTGCCAGCAAAGAATTATTGTGCATGGTATTTTATTTCTAAATGTGAACCACAATGCTCCCATAGCTCAGGAGCTGAAGCTTTAAAATAAAGTAAAAATAAATAAAAAAGACAACAAATAAAAAAATGGCAGGGATTTGTTTTGTTGGTTTGCAGGAGAGGCAGTGATATTAGCATCAGCTCCCGCTACAGCCTTTCAGTGCACCGCAGGGTGCATGCTTTAAACTTGTGGTTAATACCCTGCCCTTCAGAAGACTTTAGCCTTCAAGACCGGTAGCACGGGCAGGCTCTGCATGTCCTTTCTGTAGTTTTTCTCCTTGGTAAGTGCTAGGTTTCATGCACAGTCACTCACTGGGTGTCCGTTTCTCTCCAACACCTCTCAGCAAGGGCATCCAAGCTCCTCACCTATTGACCAGCGCTTGTCAGCAAATCACACGCTGCACACACAGCCCCGAGGAACCGCGAACGGCGAGACGGGGACTGCAGAAATGGCATGACAAGCTTGGAAAGAGGCTTCCCACCCGCCTGCTCCTTCCCCAGAGGGTTTTGTCTCTGACAGTGGGGCTGGCAAGGTGCCCACAGGAATTGCCAAGCTCAGACATGTCAGAAAAAGAAAGCAATGCTAATGAGCATTTTAACGCCGCGGAAACGAACAAAGCAATGTAAAGAGCTAAGAGCTAAAAGCTAAACAAACTCCTATATAATTAGTTAGAGCAGGGCAAAATACCCTGCCCTATATTGGGGAAAACACAAGAGCCTATTAATCTCTCACACACGAGCCTCGCAATTCCTGAAAGCACAGCTAACTGGGCTCTGGTCACAACCCAGCACCCCAAGGCCACCCCACCAGCAACATGGATTATTTTGGGTTGGGGGTCGGGGTATTTTTAAGACAACTCACTCCGCTGCATTGCACCAAGCAGAGAGCCAATTTCGACTTCGGCCAACTCAGCCCACTTCCATGGGCAAACCACTACTTAAAACGCCCCGCTTTCTCCCCCCAGTTGATTACAAACGTCATCAGCTCCTCGTGCCACGCCATATACCCCAAAAGCAGCTCAGAAGAGGCTGAAGGCTGCAGTACAGCCGAGGTGCGGGCATGGGGCACACAGGGCCCAGAGCTCTGCTCCCCAGCCCACGGGCACTCCAAGTTTTGCTTCTCTTCCTTCAAGTTGGTTCTCTCCCTTCAAGTTGGTTCTCTCCCCTCGGTAGAGTGCTGCGAGGATGAATTAGTTAAGGCGGGTGCGGTGCCAGAGACCGTAAAATGTTATCGCTTCGCAGTTCGCAAGGAGCGTTACAAATTACACAAGTTTCAGAAGTAAATTTCTAAGGCCAACTATTCAGGGAAGCGTAAAACTGGTCTGACCAAAAGGAGCCCGCTGGATTTCTAAGGGAGGTTAGATTCAGACTAGATATAAGGAAGAAATTTTGTACGATGAGGGTGGTGAAACCCTGGCCCAGGTTGCCCAGAGAGGTGGCAGATGCCCCGTCCCTGGAAACATTCAAGGTCAGGTTGGACGGGGCTCCGAGCAACCTGGTCGAGTTGAAGATGTCCCTGCCCATGGCAGGGGGGTTGGACTAGATGAACTTCAAAAGTCCCTTCCAACCCAAACCATTCCGTGATTCTATAATTCGCACCAGCCGAATCCTCGTCCCTTTCCTTCTGCTGGCGCGCTCGCCCTCATCCTGCCCCACACCTCCTCAGTGCTGAAATTTAACCAGGCAACCACTCTTAATGCATGGATTTATGTGTTTTAATTATAAGGCAATAGCATAACAGAAGCCATTTTTTTGCTAGCTACAAACTTATTTCCCTGCTAGGGTTGCTCCTGATTTATATCAGGATGGTTGGAGAATCACGCCCCATTGACCACATGACAAATGAACTTGTTCAGACTACAGGCATGACAGCACAGAAAGCTTGTAGAAAACAAAAAAAAAGTTATTACATTTGTAAAAATGAATAAAATTAGATCACATTCAAATATTGCTCATGAAAACGTGAAGCAGTAATACTGCGTGGAGATCAAGAAAATATACAGAATAAATGAAAAAATAATTCTTGTGTATCCAAACGCTGCTACAGCATCAAGGTTGTGTCTGTAGAGAATATAATCTAATTCACCTGCTTTCATTTGTGTGATCTTTCACATTTCAAAAGAAAACAACAGATGAAAAATTCAATACTGCATTTACTTTATAAAAGTGAAGAAAAGGTCATTTATTGGCCTTTTTCATTATTAATATCTGTCTAGGCTTATATTTTAAATACAAAGAGTCTTTGCAACAGCCATTTACATTCACGGCCTCTAAGTAGTTTTACAAGTGGTCTCAAATACATCTTCTAAGTTGAAACAAATCTCATCCTTTCAAATTAATCACGCTTGTTTCAGCTTTTTGCAAGAGAGGAAAAAAAAAAAAAGAACACTATCATAACACAAGGCAGCTTTTCCAGAACTCTACACAGTAAAAAGAGTTGAACTGAAGCAACTGAGATGGCAAAGGCAATACTGAATCCAGTAGAAAGAACAATTTGGGGACTGAGGTCATATTCTAGAGCCTTTGAAAAACTTCATTATCAATTATTTCAACTGGCATTTAATGAATTAAGGGGTTTTTTTAATCCAATCCAAATGTTACTGAAGTTAACAGAAATGGTCCTCACTACCACAAAAGAGTCTGGATCAAGTAGAAGGGGAAAAAAAAAAAAAAAAAGGACAGAAAGAAACCACACTGATTTTCAAGCCTAAATGTTTGCCTCACCTTTCCTCCCCCAGCCCGAGCAAGTTTGAACCTTTAGCATACCATTATTGCCCAGGTAGCACATTCTGCAATGATCCTATTTTCATTTCTCAGTGTGTATTCTTCCTGTTTGTAGTACTGAATTCAGCATTGCAGCTGAGAGAAACAGTACACACAACAAAGTTTTGTTAGATGTTAGCCCATACTATGGCCTTACTAGTCAGAAAATCTTATGAAACTGTTTAAAAATCCACGAGTGTGATGGGAAAGCCCTCTCCCTCCAGGGGTGGTTGCTCAGTACCATAAAATGTGTCATACAGCTCAGATGCTTGTGATAAACTCAAATTATAGAGGTAACAACATGATGTGGGAAATGGGAAGGCAATCACCCTTCTTGTAAATAGTCATGCTAGCACAGGGCAAGTTAGGGAGAAATAAGGGGAAATGAAAGAGGGGAGAAAAAGATAGAATGGTCAGCAGCAGCAGAAATAAAAGTCCCCCATCCTATAGGAATAATTCAGTAATAAGATTTAATTTCCAAAATACCTATTTACATGAATGCATTGAAAGACACGTGTTCCACCTCAGATCTGGTTTTTATTTTAGAGAGATTTCCCAGGAATTTTGCACAGATATGATTCATCACAACATACATACTACTGAAATAATTCCTTGTATAATTCTGCCAAGCACAATCATAAATCTGACAAACTGCAGGACTCATGTATGCATATCTTCCAAAATAAAGTAATATAAAAAGAAACTGTGGACTTCTAGGAGCTGGTTCAATAAAATACTCCTCCTTTTTGGAACACAGTGCAGCCATGCAGCAACCAGTTGAATATCTGTGGGGTTTTCTATATATATAAATTTTTGCATGGGATTCGCATTCACATCCATGATTTCCAAAGACAGTCTCATTAAGCAGCGTGCAAAAAGAATGAGGCCACTTTGATGTATAAACCTTCTGAATATTAGAACATTGTACATACTGTCATTTTAATATGGAACCAGCATTTGCTAATGGATGTTTATACATTCATGTTATATTAGACCAGTCCATAACGTAAGTGAAAAATAAACTCCAGATTACACACTCCACACACTATTATAACAATATAAGCCAAATTTCTTACAAGAGATTTGGAATCAGATAGAAGTTAGCAGTTTTGAATTTGCAAGATAACTGAAGATGGAAAGACTAAAGCATAACCTCCCTAACAGAACTTTAGCGCCTATTAAAGAAACACAGAATACGACCTGAAAGACGTGCCATGTTACTGTAACTTTGTTTGCATCGAAGTAGGTGGGTGTTTTCTTTTACCTTTGCAAATTCCAAGTGCAGAGACTATTTAATTCTCACTCAGCTCTTCTTTACACTAGCATATTTTTAGATGATGGACAAACATGAAAGAAAAAAGTTAATAAAACTTTGCCCAAGTCAAGTTAAAAAAAAATGACATTTTTTTTCTGACTCTAGAACAACAACAAAAAAACCCCAACCAACCAACAAACAGGGGAATTTATGCTCACTTTGTTACTAAGTCGAAGAAAGTGAAAGCTGATCAGTAATGAATTGGTGGGTCACCTACACCGAAATAAACTTTTACCTCCAAAATATATGCATTATCATAATACTAACTGCTTACCTAAATGGAAGATTTCCTAAGGTTATAAATTAAGGCCTACATCATAAAGAATTACAATCAGTAAAAATTCTGCCTTTGACTTTCATGAGCATAAGATTACATTCTAAAAAAAAATCACTAAATTTATTATAAGACCATTGCCAGAAATGTCACTACTGAGTATACCACAATGCATAAGAAGTGCCTTTAGCTGGGCACTAAAGTTTGCCACTGAAGGTAGTCAGGTACTTTTGTGGAAACTAATATTATTTTCCTCTTTAAATAACTTGATCAAAACAAGTGGAGCGAGTCGTAACATAAAATACACATTATGTTGGATGAGGAGTCAAAATCATGCCCTTTCAGAAAATTAAAATCTGGTTTGGATCTGCATATCTTGTCAGGTAATTTGCTCAGTCAGATAAAATCTTCTCTAGATATGTTTTTTTGCTCATTGCCTTTCTAGTAAATCAATCCTTGTAATAGAACATAAAACCTAATCATTATCCAGATGAGTCCCTACTTATCAGGTCATTTGATGACACGCTGCCTAAACGAATCTCATTTATAAAGTCTTCTCTTGTCCTTTCAATGCCAAGATTCATGGCTGACATGCCCAAATGTGCAGCATTCGTAATTAGCAGAAGTTGTGTACCAAAACGATTCCTAGATAAATGGAAGAACAGGGAAATGTACCTTGTGCAACTGATCCATACATCATGAAAGAAATCGTTATTGTTTGTGCTGCTATTATCTACTCAATGGCAATAAACTTAAGTACAAGACTCCTCTGTTACATCAGACATTTTCATGTCTCGAGGACAGTAACGGCAGAAAGTCACCACCTCTCACCGTTGGCTCTTTTGGACAAGACCTTCCTCAAGGACAAGAACATCAAATACCAGTGGGGGAAGAACTCCCAACCGGTAGTTTATTGAACCATTTTTTCCCTTCTCCTGTTGGTGAACTGCCCATGCATAGGTTGCCATGTTCTCAGGGGGATTCATCATTCAAAATATTTCACCTATTTCAGCAACAAATGAATTTTGATCCATCGATAATTTTCAAATGACAAATATTCACAGCCAAGGTCTGTTCTATGTTTGTAAGAGCTCCAAGTCACACGAGACAGGACTCGCCTCATCTACCGTCAGTCATCTAAAAAGCAAGGGGTATAGTGCAAAGTAGCAGTTAAATTCCTCTCCAGTTCATATATGCCCTCAGCAGTTTTCTCCAGTAGCGATTCATCACATCTTGAAGACAGACAGCAAAAGCACGTAGGGAATCTCCCCCTTCAGGGGTTCCTCTTTCTCCATTACTCAGAGGAAGCCTAGATGGCTAGCTTTGCCCAGATGCCTACATTTTGGACAGCTAAAAGCTAAGCAAGATGAATTCCAACAATATAATTTTCCTCCTTGCTAACAATCTCGCATAATGAACAAATACAATGAAAAATACCGTAGTCAGATGTAAAATTTATTCCTTACTCAAAGTCCAGAAACGTAACAATTATATCTGCCCTGCAGGAGCAAAGGGGCTCACTCCAGAGCTCAAATTGCTTCCAGGCATTACAGTCAGAGCTACAACTATATTCTACTGATTCATCAAGTAGGTAGGAAGAAAAATCCTTCTTCCTTTAAATTTCACTTTTATGGAATACGACTGCTGTAAATAAAGATTACTGTTTCTGACGATACCAAAAACGGTAATGCGCGTGTAGGTCTTTGAATACAATTGGGGCAGAATTTTTCAACCTTCCTACAACCTGAATTTGCTGCAAGCATAACTGATTAGAGCATAATTCCTTACGCATTCCCACTTACACAAACCCTATTCGTATGCTTTTCCAGAAGCACTTTGGGTACAATTTCTTTTTACCAAGGAAAAGGCATTAACAGAATTCTAACCTAGAAGTGGTTTATTTAGCAGATGGTGCCACTCCCTTCCTTGTCCAGTTGTATTGGTTTTATGTGGCAAGGTTTTGGTAGCGAGGGGGGTTACAGGGGTGGCTTCTGTAAGAAGCTGCTGGAAGCTTCCCCTGTGTTCGAGAGAGAGCGAGCCCACACCAGTCGGCTCTGAGACGGACCCGCCGCCGGCCAAGGCCGAGCCAATCAGTGATAGTGGTAACGCCTCTGGGATAACATTTTTAAGAAGGAAAAAAGTTGGGAGAGTGAGAAACAGCCGCGGGAGAGAGGAGTGAGAACATGTAAGAGAAACAAGCCTGCGGACACCAAGGTCAGTGAAGAAGGAGGGGGAGGAGATGCTCCAGGCGCCGGAGCGAAGGTTCCCCTGCAGCCCGTGGTGAAGACCCTGGTGAGGCAGGCTGTCCCCTTGCAGTCCCGGGAGGTCCACGGTGGAGCAGATCTCCACCTGCAGCCCGGGGAGGACCCCACGCCGGAGCAGGTGGGTTCCCGAAGGAGGCTGTGACCCCGTGGGAACCCCGCGCTGGAGCAGGTTCCTGGCAGGACCTGCGGATCTGCGGAGAGAGGAGCCCGTGGAGCAGGTTTTCTGGCAGGACTTGTGACCCCGTGGGGGACCCGCGCTGGAGCAGTGTGCTCCTGAAGGACTGCACACCGTGGAAAGGACCCACGCTGGAGCAGTTCGTGAAGAGCTGCAGCCCGTGGGAATGGCCCACGTTGGAGAAGTTCGTGGAGGACTGACCCCGTGGGTGGGACCCCACGCTGGAGCGGGGGAAGAGTGTGATCAGCCCTCACCCTGAGGAGGTGAAGCGGCAGAAAATAACGTGTGATGACCGTAAACCCCATCCCTGTCCCCCTTGTGCCGCTGGGGGGGCTTGGTGGAGAAATCCGGGAGTGAAGTTGTGCCCGGGAAGAAGGGAGGGGTGGTGGGAAGGTGTTCTGAGATTTCGTTTTATTCTCTCATTACCTTACTCTGGCTGATCTGTAATAAATTGAGCTAATTTTCCCTAAGCTGAGTCTGTTTTGCCCGTGACGGTAATTAGTGAATGATCTCTCCTGTCCTTATCTCGACCCGCAAGTTTTTGTTATATTTTTCTCTCCCCTGTCCAGCTGAGGATGGGGGAGTGATAGAACGGCTTTGGTGGGCACCTGGCATCCAGCCAGAGTCAACCCATCACACCAGCTGCGCAGAACTAATCTACAATACATCATTTCATTTAAAAAAAAACAGAAATTCTTTGTCCTGGGGATAAAATATCACTTTTAGAAAACCTAACATGTTATTAAGAAACTCTTCACATCAACAGATATTGCCATGCATGTCTTGTCTTAGATTTGCCATCAAGATGAAGCACCTCTGATAAATATTCCTAAGGGGAGTCTTTCCATCCTTATTTTAATGCCGTTTTAGCGTTGCCTTTAGAGATGCAGAGATGATGATATTTACTCAGCCATTTCACCTTTCCCCTCTACTTCTGTGAGTGGCTCTGATAAATACTAGTAATTTCAAGATTTAATTTTGAGCCACTCCTCCCCTAACAAAAATGTTAATGTCATCATCTACCCAAGGGAGAAGATTTTTGCAACAATATTATCTCTTTCTTTTCTGAGACAGAAAGGCTGTTTGCACATTGATAGCAAAGTCTGTTTAGTGTTTTATTATGCACAATGGAAAAATATTAAATAGATCAATAGGAAAATGAAGCTGTTGCAACTTGATCTCCATGGAGTGAGAAAAAAATGCTGGGGAAATAAGAATTATTAGGAAAAAAGAAAATTAAATTTACACATTTGAGATAATAAGGCATGTCGCTTATCCTCAATGGTTCCTCTAATCTAGCTTTACTTAATTGCATTCTTTGTAAAGACATATTGTTTCACTTCTTTCCCCGATGGATCTTTTTTGTTGGGGGAGTATATAGTGTAATTACTAGCTCCCAGCATTATCTCTACTTTTATTATAAAATGTCATGAATCTCAAAAGAAAAATTTCATGCACTATATAATGTCAATCATCTGTCTTTATGAGATGGAACAGTATTCACTTTGTTCAAAATGGTTTTTAAGGGGGGGGACACACACACTCTCTTTCATGTACAGTCATTTTTTTAAAAGCTATATTCCAATCTGCTTAGCATAAGAGCACAGTCACAGTTATGATCACCCACTTTAAAGGAGATTTGTGTGCGTCAATAACAGCTTTTAAGTCAGGATGTACAGGCAGAGTCATGCTGGCGAAGAAACAGGAGAGCAAATTTTAATATTTTCCCAAACTGCAAAGCTCCATTTTCATTTTAGAATCTTTGTAATTAAAATCAAAGCCACTGTTGCTGTGCAGCATCTGAATTTTACTTTGGAAGATTTGACACTTTCTTCCATTGTTATTTCACTTACCAAAGAAATTTCAAAAAGAAAGCTAGCACCTGCAATAGCTCTTCCACCTTTAACCCCCCAAACCAGCAAAGGCTTATTATGTTTATAGGGCATCTGACCGTACGTGGTATTATCCATTACATGACACAGGGGAAAGGAGGTGACAGAGAAATGAAGGAGCAGCTTTTATTTAGCCAAGGGGCAGTGCTAACATCCACACGCAGGGCTTGGCTACCCTCCAAAACTCTCTATTGTTTAGTAAATATTTCTGGAAATGCTGTTTGGCTTCAGATAGCTTGATCCTGTAATCTATACTCAACTAAAACTCCCACTGAAGCCATGACATTTTGTAACAAAAATGCATCAATCATTGGGAGTGCTACATTTACACATTGACTAAAATGGGTCCTGAAATGTCACCGAAAAGACAGAAATCTCCCAAGCCAAAACAAGAGAGCAAAAAGATAATAGGTTGTAACAAACTGATATCACAGTGGAAATATTTTGGTCTCGACTCTGTGTTCTTTTGAACGGGATAAAATCACCCCAATCTAATGAAGCTAATGGAATAGCGGCAACTTCATTAGAATATCATGTATTTTTTTGAATATTCAAAAAATAAGAGAAATATCTATTCACAACAGTGTTAATTATTGATATTGTAAAAATCTATGCTTGCCACATACTTATTGTCGTGGTTTAACCCCAACCAGCAACGAAGCACCACACAGCCGCTCACTCACTCCCCCCAGTGGGATGCATATGCATGCATAATTCATATTATTTATTGTAATTTGTTATAATTCATTTACTTGTATTATTTAAATATATTTCTGAATGTATTTGCTGGGGATTGTATGCAGAGCCCAGAACGACACCCGCGGAACGCTGAAGTCGACTGATTTCAACTAAGATTCTGCTACAGTCGTCGTTACATTCCTGTACCGAAGAGGACACTTTGATAAGTTTTTCTACATACGAGTTCTTCTGGGCCTGCGTTATCATAATCAGAAGCTGTAATTTTCACATTTTTAACCACATATTACTATGGAAAACAGCTTCATTTTAAGAGCTCTCTGGGATTTTCTACATGCCTCAGAAATTTTAATGCCATTCCAGGTCCTGGAAAACTATTTACATGTTCTTCTATTTACTGCTCTGTAAAACTGGTTGTTAAATACATTGCAGACCTGAACCTTTAAGTCAGAGTGAGCTTATTCAGTGAGTGTTGACTGTGTATTGCAACACATGTTATGCAAGATCACACTTGTGCTCCAATTAGCACCAAACCCTCCTTAAGAGAGGTTCTGAAAACAGAGAAGACAACCAGGGCATAAGCAGCTCTGAAATGGTCTGCCAACAGTTAATAGGTTTCACATATCAGCACATTATTTGAAAGGGTGGAATTATTATTTTTTTGTTCTTGAGCACCCATATGATATGGTTTAAAAAAAAAAAAAAAAAAAAGACGACAGCCCATGTCTTTGGATACAAGACACTGAAACTCTCCAATGATCAAATTCAAATCTGGTGGGAAGCTTACCATTTGTAAATTAGCATTTGGGATTTTATCCTAAGCCTCATAATATTGCAGCACCAGTTGCTCAAGACAAATGATTAACTGAAGAAAAACTACGTGAAAGAAAGATTGCAGTCATTTCCCACACATCTGAGTGGAAAAGATTAGTATAAGATGAATACTGGAAAAAATTAAAGAGCATCTACAACAGCAATATAAAGCTTTTCTTCAGATGAGGTATTTTCAGGGAGCTCACTGTGCTGGAGAGCATTATCTAGCAGCATACGCCTGGAGTGATTACACCTCAGACAAGTCACATTCCTGGGAATGAGGCATCTGATTCCTCTCATTACTGAGGTTATGCCATCTTGCAAAAGGTATTAGAGCGTCGGGTCTGCATGGCAGTGTGCATACACCTTCTGTTTTCCTATTAGATCTGCCAAGAGATCACCAGTGTCTCCCCTTTTAGGTGACAGTACGAGTTTCAGGGTCACTGAACACAGGCATTTTTCAATAAATCATGATTAAAGACCAGTGCTATACAGACCGTGTCACAGGGATTTGCCAAGAAACAGCCTAACCTTTCTTATTTCACTTTCTTCTCAACAAAGGTGTATAAAGGTTATTAAATTATTGCTTATATATATGTTACTTATAAACATAAATGTTTCTGTTTATCTACAGCAATGTTCAATGAGTTTTAGGATAATGGCCAGTATAATTTTTATATATGGGTATGCAAGCAGCAGATAGAGGGAGTCAGTCAAACCTATAAGTGCATCTGTTTGAGTTTAGGAATTTACTTTTGTTTCAGCACGTCAAAAGAGACAGCGTTACTCTGCTGCTGGAGGGGAGGAGGAGGAGGAGGAGGAATGCCTGAGTTAACACCGTGTGACGAGGGCAGCATTTTGTTTTCAGACATTTCAGAAAAGCCTCGTTGCAGGCACAAGATACACAGACCACATACCTCAGTAATAAATCAGTACTAGATCAGTATTAAAGGAGTCTCTGGCCTACTGGAGTATAGTCCTGGCAACTTGCAGCCATTAAATATCAGACAGCTTATTCCCCTGAAGATCCTTCCCTCTGTTCGGGGAGAGACAAGGCATTTTGCTTGCCAGCTATAATTTAAATGGAGCAGGGTTAATCTTCTGTTATCAGTGCCTCCTTCTAGGGGAGGAAGCAAAATACCTGCCCACCTGAATTAATTGTCCAAGGAGAGGCAGGACGGACAACTGCACATCGTTATTTCCCTGTGAAGACGGCACTAGTCATCATGAGGTAAGACAGCACCCGTGGGCTTTTATGGCAGAAAAATCCTGGTTTTTCCAGGCTAGGTTAAATTCTTAGCTGGTATAAAACGGGTAGTATCCCTGAAGTTAGGAAGGTGGGCTGATAAGCACTACCAGAACAGATCCAGTTTTCTATCTTGTCAGGAGGATCTGGGTGTTGTGAAACCAATGATCTGCACAGACTCCAGGGGTACGAGCTCCAGCACAAACTTGACTTTAGGCTGTCTCTCACACCAAGGAGGTATCTGCTCCTCTGCTTGGCCCTGGCAAGCTCCTCAGGCCATGTTCTGCTGTTTTGCCGCCTCCACTGAGTTATCGTTAGAAAGCGAGCTGGCCAGGTTATGGCTTGCCAATGCACATCTAATTTGTATTTAACCTCTCTGCCTGTGTCCAAAAACACGTTGTTTAGCTACATCTAGGAAAGCATGACCTGGTGTCTTCTCCAATAACATTAATGCCAATGGAATTAGTTTGATTTTCCCCAAACGTTAGAAAAATGACATCTGAGGTGCACAATGTGTTAGCCCAATTACATATTTTCCTTTGGCTGTTTATGAGTATTATCCACTGGACTTTTGACCTCTGAATTTTTGTGCAATCTCTGTAGCTCTGTGTACAACACTGCACAGTAGTTTATACAGTTCTGCCAGTGGTAAAATAACTTCAAACTGTTTCAATCACTTGTGGTTAGAACATGATTTTTTTTTAAAGATTTTTTTATTACATTAAAAGGAATTCTTTCACTTGAAGTACTCATTCCCTTGCAGATTTATGGCATATTTAATTAGTCATTTGCAGTGCAGATCACTACATTCACTAAGGATCAATATACAGTAACCGACTGCAAGCTGGTAAGAAAATATGATTGAGTTTATAAGGATAGCTGAAGCTCAAATCTAAACTGAGAGGGTGCAGACAGGAGACACAGGAACACGATCTGCCCCCAGGCATCTGCTGTTGATGCCTGTAAGTGAAGCAACCAGTTCAGCCTAGCAGCAGGAAGGCTGGGTGATGCTGGCCAGCCTGGCCAGGCAGAAACCACATGTTCTCATGGAGCGATTTGGCTCTGCTGTCACTTTCTATTCTCTCCAGAAATGGTGAGCAGCTCTACAAAAGTCTCCACCTGTACCAAGAGGATTGCAAACCTCCATTTCTCATCCTCTTTAGTAACCTACGTGTTTGGAGATTGTGGTCTGCTGCACTTAATGTGACACCTGGCACAGTGAAGCTATGACCAGCTACTTTATAAAATACCTTTTTTTATTTTGAGCATGGATTATCCAGTATATGAAATATGACTAGAAAAAAATTATCTCAGCAGAATATTCTTCTTCCAACTGCCTGTAATTCCTTACAGTGCACAAGAAACAAAAGCAAAATTTAACACAAAATAAACTTTATTTATTAATGCATCTCTGGGAAGACATGATTTTATTAAGGGGCCAGAAGTTAAATTGCATTCTAATGGGTAATAATAAAGGCTATATACTGCAGTTTCTGGTAATATTGGCTTAGATTTAGACACGCAGCTAAGGTAACCTTCTATTTCTCTTCTTTCATATGAAAGGCTACTGAAAACACTAGAGAATAAAAGATACTGTTGTTAGTTGTCATACTGTGTCTATAATTACTTACTTTGTTCCTGAAGCCATCACCATGATAAATTTGCAGTTTTCCCATCTGCCAGGAGTAGTAATGTGCAATACATTTAACAACTGAATTTACATATAGAAAGTATCATTGACCTTTGAATTTAAAAGGACAAAGATTTACAAGGACACCTTTTTGAAGCAAAGTGCTTAGTTTAGGAAAAATGAAACAGCACAAGAGGAATAAAACACACTATCTCCTGCATATAGGAAAAGTTGCAGTTTTTACCAGACAGACATTTGAAATCCCTATCAAATAGCATCCTCATGAGTGGCCACATAATAAAGGAGACAATTGCCAACTATAAGGAAAATACTAAGGCAGGATTTTGAACGTGTTTAGCATCAGTTAAATTGGATGCCGCAGCGCACGTGACTTCGCTGGGAGGCAACCTCTAGACCTGTGACTTGGGTAAATGCAGGGTAACAGCCTGCGCTCTGCCTGGAAGGGTTTATTTACAGGGCTGTTTGGCGACAGAGGCTCACTCCTCTCCTGTCCTACGCCGAGCTGCACAGGATCCGCAGAGATGCACAATTAGCATCTCGCCATGCCACTAACGGAGCTGCAAGCTCTCGGTTTGAACCTGATTTGTGCCCAGGCAGCGCGGAGCATGGGCAAAGCAAGCTGACGACAGCCAGCAGCAGGCTTTCTAAAGAGAATGCCAAGTTGCATTTGGGGCAGGGGAAGACTAATGGGTTTTTTTCCAATCCTGAGCTGCACCAGGGTCTGGGAAAGCCCTTTCCCCAGTTCAAGGAGCTGTACCATGCCAGACTATTACCCCTATTGCTGACTCACTGAACCGCAGCCCTGGGCTGTGGTATAGCCACAGGCAGCTCTGCCCATGCCAGGTTAGTGTAGGCACCACAGGCTGCACATCCATCCCCTTCATCCGCCCATCCAATACTTCCAGAGAGTTTTCAGAATGTTTTCAAATGTCTCTCTTCCTTATTGTTTACACAGGATTATCCCTGGACTCCCTCTCTGGTCACCTATAATAATGTGGAAGACCAGAGCTGGATTTGAAACCCACTCGTGAATGAGCACGACTCCAGTGAGAACTCTAAACTCTGCCTCAGAAAAGTAGGTTTGAGAAAAGTGAATTTAAATTGATACAGAATGCAGGCTTTCGCATGGAATCTGACTCTCATTCCCTCTCCAGCTTGCTTTGGCAACATATTATGAAGAAAAGGAGACAAAGCAGTGTCTCAGTACCCACTAACACTCAGTTACTTATACAGTGAAACAAAGGGAAAGTGGAACTGAATTGAAACAGAGCAAAAGCATCCCAAAGTTAGCCTTGCGACTTCAGCTGAGGTGCAATGTGTAACGCAACCAAAGCCATTGATCTCTGGCATTGCCTAATGTAGCAGAAAAGTTCCTAGAACAAAAACCTCTCTGCCCTCCATCGCATCCAGGCAATGCCACTAGCTTCTCTCCCAGACGGGCAAGCTGCCTGTCGGAGCTCTGTCTCTGTGCCCAGTTACGGACACGCAGGGAACGGGCTCCAAGAGTCACAGCTCAGACTCCCTTCGTCTAAGCATATAATCCCGCTGATGGACACGGGAATGTGACCGTAAAAACAGAGGGAAAGTACTGATTAATAAAAAGTGCCTGTAGTAGATCCTCAGGAAGAGCAAACAGTAGAACTACAACTTGGCATGGGCTCATGAGACTGGAGAGAGGAACAAACGAATGCTTTCAGGGCTTTGGTGCTAACTAGTCTTCTGATTTGACCAACACTATTGATATAAAAACATAGCTGTCAGAGCAAAAGTCCACTTAGTATTTTTATTGTGGTTATGAGCAAACGCCTGAGAAAAAGAACAGCTACAGTAAGTTTATGTAATATTTATCCTAGTATTCTCCCAGCCGACAGCTTGGCTCACGGGATACTCAGTGTGCAGTTTCTGTATGTTCAGGAACACTCGATGGATTTCTCTTCCATACGGTTGTTCAGTCCTCACCCAAACCATGTTAACTCTTAGCACAGCACCCACAACACTTCAACAAGGAGGTTAACTGCTTTAACTGGCTAGTGACTAAAGAGCTGCCTCCCTTCGTTTATTTTGATCCTAGATCTTAGTAGTGTTGTTTCAAGGCCTCTATTCTCACACTAGAATAAACACTGAATATTTGATTACCACTCACTCTGTCCATGTAAGGAAAAAAAAAATATTTATGTGTGTCCTACTTGTTCCTTATACAGAAACTATTTCGTACCTGTGATGAACTTCATTGTCCTTCCCTGAACCTTTCTAATTCTGTATTCTCTTTCAGAAGAAAGGACCGGCACTTCGCACAGCATTCAAGATACAGAAAAAACACCAAACCATTATTATGCCACTGAATAAAATCTCTTTTGTTGTTAATTCTGTCCTAATAATTTCTAGGATTTGATTTGCTTTGTTGACTGCTACTGCCATTGAATTGATGTGTTTGGGGAACTATGTTTCATTACCAAATCATGCTCCCAAGTGCTAATTATGAATTTAGACAAAGAGAGTCCAAGTAATTCAACTTTTAGCAACTCAGTCCTTTTGTGAATCTGCTACAGGCAACCTGTTGTGAAGCTGGCACACCTGGGATACAGTACTGCATTCAAATTTCAGAACATATTTAAGGGGTTGGGTTTTTTGAGGAATAAGAAGTACATTTCATATTCTGGACAATATTCAAATTAATGAAAGAAAAAACTATAAATCCCAAGATATTCCCAAGAGGGTGTATGAAGACTTCCTCTCTCTCTTCAACCTATCTCTACTGATGTCCTTTTGTTAACATTAATTTTCATATCGTCAATAGCTCTTCCAAAATAACTCTTGGGAAGAAATTGCTATAGTTCAGCTTACCATGTCATGAATGAATTATTCATAAATGCCACTGCCTCATAAAAACTTAAGATATTAGTTCAGAACATAATCATAAATACAACTTTAACACAGACTGCACAGCCCTTAACTCCTGCACTACAATACTTTTCCAGTAAGGTATGATTCAAGATAAAATGACACTTGCAAAAGCAAGTTAAAAGTCTTACAGATGAACAACTGACGAATTCTGAATTTCTTAGAACATGGGTTTTTTGGTCATTCTTAAAAGGGTTTGCCCAGACTTGTTACTGCATCCCCTTTCCGTTCTCCCTGGAGTATCATGTGACTTTGTCGGGTTTTAACTCTATTCCAGCCAAAATCAGAACAGACTTCAATGTACCCAGCTATATTTCCCCCCCCTCTCTGTTTACACCCCCAAAGAAAAGAATCAACACACTATTTTCTCACAATATGCTCCCCTGTGACTCAAACTGCATGTGTGTAGTTTTGCATATACTTTAATAGTGCCTCAGCAGGCTGGAGAGAGGCATTAGCTGCATTGTAAATCAGTCGCAGATAGAAGGTAACAAGAAAAGCAAGTGGTGACGACCACAGACACTGAAACAGTTTCTGCTCCCCAACAACATAAGATATGCTGCAGATGCAGGGTATTTCCATTATTTCATTTCCAATTTTGATAAACTAACTGAGAAAGAACCCTTCCTATAAAAGGGCAAAGAACTAAAGAAAAAAAGAAAAATAAAAAAGTTAAAAAAAAAAAACTTGAGGAGAACAGGGTGAATAAAAAGGACTTGCTCTCTTCTCTCCAGCACTAAATAAGCTGCTGTAAGAAAACAGTTCCTGTAAAGAGAACATGCAGTTGAGAACTTCCTGGAGGTATTCTATTTGGAAAAACTCAGCGCTATTGTGTTACCTACAATTATTTTAACAAAGTCTACCTGCAAGCATCAGTAGATATGGGAAAGAATAGACAGCCTACCTACCACTCATTTAATGTTATGTTTTTCAATTGGTTTTCCCATGCTTGCTTTTACAAACTGACCTCAAAAGGCACACGAGTTTTTACTAATATCCCCCACACTAAAGTTTCATGAATAGTTTCAGCAAAGAATTCTTAGTTTATATATTCTTAATCCAGTGGAGTACCTACATGTTGCCTCAATTTGCTACCCCCTCTGCCATCCATCAAGAGATTTCCCTGTATTAACACCCGTGTTAGGTTTTCAGGCACACATTGCATTGATTTGTTCTTATGGAAAATTTACAGTTAATAACTGAGCAGCATTTAATTCTAAACAGACCTGAAGACTTTCCCAAATCTAGCAGCTTCTTTGCTTAATCTTCATATTCAATAATTGCACCTAATATAAAAAAAAAAAATTAAAATCTACTTTTCACAACTATTTCTCTAACACTTTCTGCATTAGCAAACATCTGCTGCGAAGAGTGTTTGCTGGAAAGCATACAAGCAGCAACAAAAGGGACAGCAGTTTGTGACAGGACGAATAATCAGGGACAATTGCCAGAGGTGTTTGCTTAACTTGACAAAGCAAAACAGGACTGCAAAGTGATGCATGGGGTTGAGTAACATTGGTAGGTGTAGTCCCACTCTTATCTTTCACCAGATGTGAGTTTGGCCCACTGACTGGAAGATGTGTCATGGCTTGGGCTCATACACTGAACATATGGTGGAGTTAGATTACGAGCAGTGAGAGAAACTCTCTCTCTACACAGTAACTGTGGTCCATTTTCCCTAAATCTGCCTGCTACTGGCTCGTTAACAAAAACAAAATCAAACACCTGTGTACCAGATATAGAGTTGTTTAAGTGCCAGCGCTGATCCATCTGCAAAGCACATCATTAGCCAACTTCTTTTCTTTGGGTGAGATGCAAGACAGATTCATCAGAGCAAACCCACAGCACCACTAAAGGAACATTATGTGTTCCCAGCCTACCACTCTCCACTTCTTTCTTTGCCTTTTCATGCTGCCATAATGGTGATGAATAGCGATAAAATATTCATTTCTCTCCTCATCAGGTAATTCTCCAGGCCCTGGACCAGCACACTGTGAGCCTCATCCCCTCTTCTTTATTGGCCCACCTGCCACTTCATTGGCAGATCCTTCCAGCATGCCATTCCCTCATCTTAGTTCTCCTGCGCTCCAGACAAGTGACATTTTTCAAAACCATTTAAATGCTGCTGTATTGTGTCTAGCTGGGTTGCAGGGGTGGCTTCTGTGAGAACATGCCAGAAGCATCCACTCCTCCTCATCCCTCCTCTGACTTCTGTGGGCACACAATGTCATCCGAGTCATCCTATCTTACTCACAGGTCATGATATGATCTATTTAGGTTGAGATTCATTTAGGATTCTTGACTGTCTTTCCTCACAATTACACAAGCACGTCCTGTACACCTTTATTCTTTCAGAAGTAAGATGCTGTAATGATACACCATCATCATGTAAGTAAACGTTTATTAGAAGATAGTGTCCTGTTCACTCTGACAAAGGCTGAAGAGGAATATTTCTCTCAGTTATGCTCTTAACATGAATACAAAGAGCAGAAGTGAGCAACTTGTGCAGTGCTGATTAGACATTATCATCCTTTAATTTGCTGAAGCTGAGACTATTCAAAAGCTTGGAAAGATCTTGTTCATTGCAGGTGCACACAAAACAACTTAGGCAAGAAGCAGCAGGCGCGAACTGACACAGAAGTGTTAGCAGTGGAAATGCAGATGTACAACAGCATAACACATTTAGCCCGTCAACTGCTTTCTAAAATAGCTGTCATTGTGTGCGCTCTCAAGGACCAGAGCCAGAAAGCTCCTTGCTGTTGAGCATCACATTTCACTGATGTTTTGGTCGGTCCCCAAGTTCTAGAGCTATGAATCCCATTAAAAAACAACAAAACCAAACCACTCCCCAAACCAGCCTCACCCACAACTAATAAAAACACAATCTATATCATCTGCAGGGACTGTGCTGCCTTGAAGCTGCAATCCCAACTCAACATCCGCTAAAGTCAGCAGCAGAATCCGGCGCGAGGCATAAGAAGTCCACTGCTCTTCAGGAGCCCAAACATGTCCTGGCCTTGCTCTACCCTTTTCCATACCTTCCTTGCATCCCTTCACGTGACCGAGGGCTTCCCATCCTACAGGAATTGAGTACGTACGTTGGCAAACACATACGCTCATGCAGCAGTCCATACGGTACTCCAGGGTACAGCCAGGCATAAACTAGTTTTACCAGCCTTCATTCCCAATGAACAGACCCAAATTCAGATGTCTTTATTTCACATTTGTTTGGCTTTCCCTTAAACCTGTTGTGATCTTGCAACTATTGGCCCTAGATTAGCATGGTTTTTCTTTTATTGGTTTCAAATTTATCTGCAGTAGCTTTCATTTGGTGAAATTCCTATCATCATCCTAGCCAAGAAAGCGTATAAAAGGAAGGCTGAGCAATTTCTATTGCACCTTTCAAAGTCTTAAATGCTTGTTACCTTTCTGAATGCTCAATCAAACCAGGCAGTGCAGCTAAGTAAGTTAGCTGCATGCTGAGGCATTTGCCAGGAATTCACTCCACCTCCCTCAGAGAGTTCAGTAACATTCTCACACACCTAAACACATAATAATTGCATCCAAAAAAATACTATCCAAACTAAAGCAGATATGCAGAGTACTCTCTGCATATGTAAGAGAAAGAGAAATATCAGCTCAGGTTTGCTGGAAACAAAAAATAAGTAGAGATTCTCCTGGGGGTGTTGTTTGTTCATCTCTTTGTTAAATTTTAAGATTACAGTTCAGTTTCTCTTCCGTCCCTCACTCCCAACCTTCTGACATAAAGATCCGCAGCATCAGAGCTATCAGGCTGGGATTACTTTTACATTTAACCCAGGATAAAAGATGCAGTTCCTTAGAGCAGTTTATGAATAAAGGGCTGGTAATTTTCTTATCTGCTTACTCCTGTTTACAATTGTTCAGTTGTTATAGCTACATGTAAATACCAACAACTCATATATGGGGAAGGGTGCTGTTATGGAAATGAGACACTTTCATATCCGTGAATAGCGATGAATCCTGAGGCTGAAGAAGGTCATGGTTAAATGTGAAAGGCAGAATGAATTAAAGTACCTACAATATTATATTTGCTTGATATACCATCCAATGAAGTCAGCAGAATTTCTTTCCAATGGGCTAGGGACCAGGTCCAAATCCTGCCCCCCTATCTCTTTCACGGTGACCTAACACACCTTCCAGTACAGAAAGACAAGGTAGAATTTGCAGATACAACACAGAGAGTGAACATTTTGGAGACAGAAGGAATGGAAGAGTTGTTAAAGATGCAAATTCATCATAGCAATTTCCTTGGATTAAGCTAAACTAAGATGACATTACTGCTTAAAAGGGCAGTTCTGTCATGCTCCCCACTCCAGCAATCCCCATCACCTCTCCTTTGTCAGGGTACACTTATCACACAACTTCCTACAATACTAACCTGGTTGCAAACTAACCAGGAGGAAAAAAAAAAAAACCAAAACAAAACCAAAAACCACCAACCAAACAAAAAAAACCACCCAAAACTTTGTTGTTGTTTTATTACCGTATTTAAAACATCTACCCTTTCTGAATGGGAACACAGCAACTAAATACGATTCATCGTGCGGCCACAGTCACTAGTGCAGAGGATGCAGCAAGACTGAGGGGCTCCCCTGACTGGCATCACGATGATCTTGCGTCTGCTTCAGCTGACTATGAAATTTCCCTCCTATTTGTAGAAGTCTCGCTGCAGCATACCAGACACGTATGGGATAGAATAGCTCGCTGGAAAAGAGGCAGAGAAAAAGAATTTACTGCCAGAAATATCCATCCTCCCTGCTTCTCCCAAGCCCCATGCTCAAATGAGCCATTATACACCACCTGTTTTAGCTACGGAGTAGCCATCAGGATTTCATTCTGCACAATGTACTTGGATGATGCTCTGAAAAAGGCTTTCATTGACTCACTCTACTTAATTGGTAGAAGAGCAAACACAGAAGAGCCTGGTTTTTAGAGATAGCAAAAGACATTTTGTTCAAAACTAGGATTACTTGATAATAAATCCATTTGCAAGCAGATAAATGCCAGCAAAGAGACTAGAAATAGGAAGTGTCTGTTAAATAAAGCAGGTTACTGACAAAAAAGGAGATTTGGATTTATTTTGAACAAATAAACCAGGGTTTAAAGGTTACGGTACTAAAATGAAGTAAAAGACAAAACAGGTTTGTTATTCTATTCTATGTAATGTGCAGTAAATTAAAGAGTTGGTATTCCTACAGTACATATTGATTATTGTATTATTGTGTACCGTGTTTGGTGCTGGTAA
The DNA here is from genome assembly GCF_964188355.1 of Buteo buteo. Taxonomy (NCBI): domain Eukaryota; kingdom Metazoa; phylum Chordata; class Aves; order Accipitriformes; family Accipitridae; genus Buteo; species Buteo buteo. Next base: position 4,530,382 of record NC_134191.1, read on the forward strand.
ATATTTAAGCACATTACTACTCTTCACATGATACAGAACAGAGCACTCAGATTAATTTCAGACTTCGTATTTAAATTCTTCTGCCAGACTGAGAGCTCTGGGTATACAAAGAGGAAACTTCACAGTAAGCTGATTTACCCAGAGAAGCAGAGATACTACGCTGATCTAAATAAACAACTTAACTTTGCCAGTATTTTGACTGGTCCCTCAAAGTAAACTGTAATGAACTCAAAAGGAATAGGTCCATGGAACAACCCCAACATTTGTAAGATACAGACATTATTATTTCTATATTACAACTTGGGAAATTAAGATAAAACGTCAAGAATCACTGTTACTAAAAGAAACATAGCTTTCTACTGATGATTTTCAGATCTATACTGTCAGATGTTCAATATTTGCTCTGCATTGGACATCCTTGTCAGTTCCACAGCTATTCCCACCACTTCTCCACCTTTTCGCTGTGACCACATTTCATTCAGAGAAGCTATCCAAAATCTATTCTTAAAACAGAAAACTGCTTTGTTGTAGCCTTGCCATTTACTGCCTTTATTTGCCCTGTATAGATGGAAAGAAATACATAATCAAATATGTATGTGCATTTCTGCTGGGTATTTTCATGCAGTAGCCAACTTCTGCATTATCTTTCCCATCAAAGGGATACATATGATGCACATCAGAGAAATAATACATGAAGAGAGGAACAGAATTATTCAACCTCCATCTAAAATAAAAACAGGTAGGAAAAAGAAAGCTGTCCATGCACCAAGTTCTCCAAATGGTACAGAAGAAAAAAAAAAAAGCGCAACATTTTTTACCTTCCTGTTCCTAAGTGCTTTTCAACAATGTGTATTAATTTATTCTGACATAAGGATGGGATAATTGCATGCAGTCTTTAATATTAATTGCCATGTAAGCTGTTATAAAAAGGTTTGCTATCTCACAACTCCCACACAGGTAAGCCTAGTCGAAGCCACATTGGTGGCCAAGGTAACACTCCACAGTAAAAGATGTATTAAATCAATAGGCCAGCAGTAAGCCTTCTATTTAAAAAGCCTTGCTCGTTGCATGTGATCTGAACACAATGAACTAACACTGCTACCTGCAATTGAAGGAGCTTTTAAAAATTGTGGGATAGCACTCAAGTCAATGCATCAACCACTTGAATTTCTTTAGCAACTTATATCTGGTTAATTCTTTACAAATTCTAGAAGACAGAAGAAGGTTTTATAGAAGAAAAAGCCAATTTCCAAGTTCTATTTTATAACCAATAAGAACTTAGAAATGATAATTCTGGAAGAACAGAATTAGGCAGGTTAAGGCATATGTGTCAAAATATTACCTTCCATAAGATATTTGACCAGTCTACAGCATAAAGAAGTTCTCAGGATTTCACTCAGAAGGAATCAGGACATGCATTTACTTATCTTTTTTACTTTGTTTTGTTGTCTTAATTGGTGCTAAGTATCACGTTATCTTAGTAACTTTCTCTCTCAAAAGCATTTCATTGGATAGCATAGATGTAACTGAAGCCAGAATTCAGAAGACGGAATGGATGACCCATAGAGCCTTTGCACGAGAAGAGTATAAAAGCTTGGCTTTTGTCCTAATTAAATGGAAATAAACAGATATTCTCTATAGCAACAAATATACTTTTAAGGACAAGAACCATAGGACAAATTTGAAGTGAAGATGTTTTATCAATCAGATTCAGAGCTGATTCTTTAGGTGGGAGCTGAAGAAACAGCACTGGTGAGAAAATAGGTAGAAGACATAGAAGATAATTCAATTTAAAGAAATGCACAAGAAAAAAATGACAAAACCAGAAGAATTCACCAACACCTATAGTTCATGCTTGGATGCACAAACAGGTATTAGTGTGACTCCGCATGCAATGATCTTTTTGCACATGCAGACCTGAATTTTCCAGGCTTTCTGGTTGCAGCTCCATTGCTCTGTTCTCCACATGGCCTGTTCTGCAAGCTCTTCTCCATCTCCAGCACCTCTTTGCAGAAATCACTCTGACAGAGTGTAATTACAATGGACAAACGACTTTTGATTCAGCAGACAAATGACTGTTTCAAAACACTTGATCAGGCAGGAAGATGCCTGTAATTTTGAGTCATCCAGCTGACCCTAATTTGCAATCAACAGTCCTGTGAATTTTTAATTGCAGACTTACCATGCTAAAGCTGTCAGCTGGGTTACAAACCCACAGGACACAGCTCTCCAGGTGCTCAGCACACCCAGAGGCTTTCAGCACACAGAACAGAAAGAGAGACTACTCCAGAGTGCATCATAGCACACAATATGTTTCACAAGAGCAAGGGAAAAAAAGAACCAAAAATGCAAAACAACAAAAAAACCTCTACACCCACCCTTTTTCCCCATTCCAAAAAGGCCAAAAAGCCCTGCAGCCACACACAGCCAAATGACAAAATATTTCCCATGCAGTTACAGGAGGTATAAACCTGACCTGTATGTTAGACTGGCATAGAGCAGAGAGCTTGACCTGTACAGCTAAGAATAATTAATGGTGATTCAGAAAGGACAGAAGAATAGAAATGCAAGACGTCGCCCTGCTGTTCAGCTACGATCATCTTCCCAGCCTTTCACCTGGACTCCTACCTGCCCAGGCTCCCCTTTCTTTTACACCCCCATGACTGCCACATCCAAGGCCATTACTTGCTCATTTTCTCCAAATAACACCCAACACTATTTCTAGTATTCCCTGGAAACTGTTTGAAATACACCACCAAGTATCTTGGTCTATGGGTTTAATTAAACTCTCTGGACCAACCTCTTCCCCTCTTACCACCTTTACGTGGATAATTTGCCTGTTTCTCTATCCACAGGCAGCAATAGAGGAGTGACACCTTGGGTGTGAAGCATCTTCCCTGATGTATCACACTGCAGAACAGTTTGTTTATTGTATTGCAAAGATTTCAATTTTTGCTACACCACTCTGTTTAAAAGAAACTATTCTTAGCAGTGCCCACTATCACCAAACATAATCCACTTAAGCTGTCACCTTAACACTGAGTATTTATTTGAATTAGATCCTATTGTACAGTCTCACTATTTAAATGGAAGCCACTTCTTAGGTTGCAAAGTAAGCAGATGCCAATGAACTTCTCTGAAATGTGTTTCCATTTTATCTCATTGCATATGTTTCCATTTTCCTAGGGCCCTCTTCTCATCAATACCTCTTCTCATTATGTGATCAAATCTTCCCCTTTTGTCAGAAAAACCATATTAGTCATCTGTCCTGAGAAAATTGGAAAGTCTAGAGATGTTATCTCTTCATCTAACTACTGACCACTAGCTTTCAGTCATGATGAATAATGTCTAAAAATTATCCTAAAATCCTCCGCCCCCACACACCCTGCCTTGAAAATTCTTTGCTGGATTATATCACCCAACAGATTTATCTATCAGTTTTCTGTAAATCAATTGCTGTTAAAGAATGTTATCCATCAACAAAAAGGATTACAATAACTATTAAGTTTCTGCTAGCACTGCTTGAGAAATAACAAAATTTGAAGGCTTTTTTTTTTCCTAAGAAAAGCAGCCCTGAAGTTTTGTTAAAATGAACTTTTGGAAAAAGTACTTAGAACTTTGTAAGAAATAAATCTTTGTCAAAAAAAAATTCAAAGCTTTTAAAATCCAATTTAAACTACATTTTAATAATTTCTTGGTTCAAATTCAGAGACAAAAATAAACAAAACTGTACAAAGGAAATCCAACATGGTTAAAAATGGCATTAAAATGTCACGTGAGGATATTACTCATGAGGATATTGGAGACTTGGAGAGAAAAGTAACATTTTACATTCCCTCTCAAGCCAATTTAAAAATGGAACATTAACTATGATAGGACGAGTATCTCTAATAATTAAATAAAACAGTCATTAAGAACCTAATTTCTTGTGTAGCCTGTAAGATTTCAAATTTTTAACTAAATGAGGAATCAATGTTAAGCTAAATTGCAAGAAAAATTATTTGATGTTGCAGTGCTAAACTCAGTAAAAGATAAACTCACAAATTAATTTCAGTTCATAAGCTAAAAGGCTCACAGATGTATCCTCACCTACAAGGTAAGTAAAAACACCGAGTCAGTAGTCATGAAGTAAACCAACCGTTCAACAAGCATCAGGCACTTGTCTCTGCAAAGCAGGAGACTGATACACAGCGCTCGGCATTTCATTACCTTTTTATCTGGGGGCACCCAAGAACCCTTTTCCAGCCACAGTTACTGCCCAGTGCAGCCCAACACAGGCGTAAGTCCTTCTGAGAATATTTGTAGTTCATCTACAGGCACTCAGACCGCAACACCAACGCGCTCAAAAACCCACCCAAAATCCTCAGGGTCACGACTGACACTCCTAGTCACCAAACCAAGCTTTTTGTAGCCCAGGCAGGGCCAGGCTGGCTCTGCCAGGGGACTCGCTCTGCTCCCAGTCACACCAATGAACCCTGGTGAAGGGTGTCACAACGGATACGACAACCACACACCTTGAAATACTAATTCTACAGAATTTAAGAGCCTGACTAGGAGGCTGCAGCAAGATGTCCTGTGTTTGAGTGAGTTTGTGAGAAGCTGGTAGCAAACTGCATGTAACACATTGGGACTGGTGGTCAGCAACGACTCCTAATAACCAGCAAGGGCTTCAGGAGAGACTACTGCTTAGCCTAATTTTAGGCAGGGAAATGCTCATATTCTAGGATTGCAAATTGAGTCAGTTATAAGTAAGTCAATGAGACTTGCTGCAAGAGACACTGTATGCAGCCACCGGCAGTACTCTCAGAAAACAAGAAATTGTGGTACGGATGAGAACAACTTAATTCTCCTAAAATTCTTTTTGCTGCAAAACCCTGGTCTTAGCAGTCACTGGTTTACTATAATCAACAACACCTCCCCACTAAAACTGGATCTGGCTCTTTGGCCTTACAGTTGACCTAACTGACAATTTGGGGACCTCATTCGTAAGTGAAGCTCACGCTGCCGCGTACTCCAGCTGTCCGCACCACGCTGTCGGCAGCCTCGCGGTAATCAGGGCAGCCAAATCCAAAGCACACTGAATTCTGCTGCTTTTCCAGTTGCTGCTCATCGATCTACTAATCCAATTTGGGATAATGAGAAAACAGCAAGACAGCCTGCAATAGGTCAAAGACAACATCTAAATAATCAGTGACACCCCCCCCCCTCCGGTGCCTCGCTATGGTATTAAATAGACGCGGTCACTAATAGGAGGATTTCTTGTGCTTCTTGAGTCAAAAATGGTCAGTACTGACCGACTCGTTCACTGCATTACTGTCCAAACAATGAAACACAACATGATAAAAAACACACTTGAAACAGAGTTTATCCCTGATCTCTACTCATGGAGGCAACTGAATAGAGCAAGTATGATTTGGCCCTAAAGCTATCAGTGAGCATCCTCTCCCATTGCTATAAGGCTACCTGAAAGCAGGGCACGCTGGAAAACACATACACCAAGTGCATACAGAAACCAAAGCATATGTAAGTACAGAAAAAGGAGGTGGCGATTGTGCTCCTGCCTTTACACGACCATCCAGTTTCTGAACTGCTCTTCCAGGGCAGGGATGAGAGAGGTTCAACACCTACCCTCCACCTCTGTCACATACCTGGAGTCATGTCCCAGATCATGGCTGTGGACTCTAGTCCAGAAAATCATCTCTACAACAAGTCACTTAAATATCTTTTTGATGTGTACAGTGAGTTAATTTCATCTAAAATCATTTTACCAGCAAGAGACTGCCCAAGATGATACAGCAAGTGTCTGGTAGTGCAAGAAATACAACTTGTGGTTTCCAAGTCCAGCAAGCAGCATTCCATGTGTGCTTTCACCAGCAGCACATGTGACTGTGGCCACTCACAGCTAGAAGATGATGCAGATTATTATCCAAGGAATTCTGGGGTACAAATGAATAATAGAGCTATTCCAATTTAAAGTCCCAGATGGAGAATTGCTTGCAAGCGCCTGATAGTATAAAAGTTTTACCCTCCCATCATACTCCCTAAGGGAAGCAACATAAATGCTTCTAACTGGAAGTTCTGCTACCAATAGCTAGTTTTCCCTCATGCCTTCAGAAAGCCCATGCATCATACCACTTTTAACTAGCAGTTTATATCACATCCGCTTCTAATGGTTCTGTGAGAAAATACCAAATTACAACAGCAAAACACCAACCGCTTCCAGTGATTATAGCTACAATTAACTCGCTGTATGTATCAAAAATCCTTATCAGGTAATGAATAAGGGCAATCCCAAGAGCAAGAAGTGAAGAGCATTAGGTGCTCAGGCAAATGATGAAATGATAAAAGTCAGAGTGACTACAGAAAAAGAAAAATGCCCCTTTTCCAAGCTTCTGGTAACTTAAATGCTGAACAGGGCAGAAATACCAACCTGCTGCCATAACTTACAAAAGGCTATTCTCAGCAGAACTTAAACATTTCCCATGCAGTCTTCACTAATAAAAAGAAAAAAGTACCAGAGATTCTATTCCCAATTATAATATGCACCAGTGATTTCTGAAGCAGCAGGCAAAGCAGATGTTGTACTAACTTCCACGCAACGGCATGTGACAGCCACCTTGATTGTCCTTTTCCAGCCATTTAGTTCAGTTACTGGGGGAAACAGTGACACTGATACATCTGCAAGTTCCATGTGTTCCCATAAATCAAGCATTTATATATCTTTTTTCCCAGGAAAAACATAAACCCAATTTGAAAGATACTTAATGGAGTATCACAGTACCAGAAGCACCAGCAGGTGTGATGTAATGTGGCTCCGACACCTCCAGAGCAAACAAACTGCCCAATGATGCCGAGCATTTGAACATGACTGTGGATTCATGTCATCGTGGGGGAAGTGGGAAATTTAGGCCTATCCAATTCTAAGATGGGAAGATTCATGAGGGTCACCCAAGAGGAAATTTGTCAGCTGCAATAAGCTGTCAGCAGTTCTGTCCAGCTGCAGATCTGCATAGGGATCAACTTCACTGCCTAAAGCCCAACATCAGTCACAGGTAACAAAGAAGAATTTACACTACTTTTTTTTTTTTTTAAGCAATGGTTTTGTGGGATAACTACAATGCAAGAATTAATATAACATAATTTATTTTTAACCAAAAATAACCTGCATAAATCATAAGACTGTACTAGTTCCAAAGACATGGAAGAATCCAAGACAGATGAAGGCTTCAAGGTATTACTTCCAGACAAAAAGGCGATCACAGAGGTAATGGGCCAAAACAAAATGACATTAAGAACAAAAGAAAGAAGTTAACTTCACAAAGGCAATAGTCTCGCTTTCCACAGCTGAGAATAAGGAGCAAAATTTTCAGTCCAAGACATTCTCTTTTCCTTTTCTCAAAAGCCCTTCAGTCTTCTCCTCTCTGTAGTTTTTCTTAGGGTGAAAAACACATAAGAAAAAAACACCTGTGCTTTTAACCAGACAGAAATAAATGTATTGTACAATACTGCTGTAGAAGTTCAAGACTAGGGGAATCCACTTTGTCACAGTCACTTTCAATGAACACTCCAGTTTATGATAAGTTTCATAAAAACTGCTTAATTCAACATTTATGGAAGTACTGAAGATAGATGAAAGGTGTAGAAATAGGAATCTCGCCAATCAATCATCCCGTTGAAAATGAGCACCCAGGATAAGAAAGAAGATAGGCTTTTCATGTACATATGGTCTGCTAGATAGAATGATTGAATATTCTTGCATTTTTAATCAAAATGTTCCTACCATTGCACTATCCCATTCAAATTATTTTCTTCCACCAGTGAATATTAGCACTCTTTTCCCTTGGGATTAAGTTGCTTGCAATGTTCCCAATAAGAAAAGGAAACATCCTGTATGAAAAGGTGCTTGATAAAAGATTGACTGAGGAAAAACTTTTTTTTTATTCGTAAAAAGTCTTTTTTAGAAATAAACGATCAGAAGCGAACACAGAGGCCCAGCTTTCAAATAACATAACAAAAGAGAACAAGATGGTATTATGCCAGATCACACAATTTGAATCTCAAAGTACTTATGCTAGAAAAGTTTTGGGGCAGACTACCTTTTAATAATGAATTTTTATATCTTTTTGTACAAGAAATCTTTGCCAGAAATTATGTTCCTAGGTATAATCATGCTACAAAGACTATTGATAACAACCTGAGAGTTCCAGTGAAACTGTGCTAAAAATACCCAGCCAGGGCAGATTGTGCCGCCTTCTTTCTGTGAGGTTTTTCATGGGCTAAAAGCGCAACCTGCAACAGAGCTTGCAACTTAACTTAGCCAGCTCTTCTCTCAGGGTTCCAGCCTAGAAGCAGTGAAGAGAAAAGCCTTATTTATTAGCTCCAAATCAAAAATTTTTTAATTTACAAAAAGCACCATGTGAGATCAACCCAACTTGGTGCAAAGGTAGCTGATATGAATTTTCCTATTCCTTTTATGGTTTTGGAGATTCCAAGAAATAAGTCAAGTTTCTAAAATAAAAGAAAGACAACCCAAGCCAAGATTAAAATCTTCTGATTTTACTATTAACCTATTTCCCCTTCAATTAAATTGTAAAAGTTACAGTTCGAGAGTTAAGCAAAAACATATGGTGCAATAAACACTATTATCAGCCTGATGAGTTATTGCAAATAACCACCCAGCTTACCAAACTATTTCCATGGAGTTGAACAAGCTGGAATTGAATGCAGATTCACTGTAATTTCACAAGTGGGAACATTCATCACAGTGAAGTTTCGATTGATTTTTGCCAGTTAATACCCTGTAAGTGCCAATGTTATCTTTCTACGCCTGGAATATCTAGTTGAAACATAATGATTCCCTTAAAATTTTGATTGTTCCCATTTGACTAATAAGACAAGTTCATAGTTTGTAAATAGTATGAGACAAAGGCATAGGTACAGTACTACTGCTTCAAATATTCTGCATTGGATTCTTAAGTACTTCTTACTCCTCTGCTTCTTCAGTTCTGCTTGCAGAGCAGGAAAAATAAAACAGTAAAGCTAGAAGAATAATAATAAATTATTACAAGAGATATCTAAGGCCTTTCATAAATAACCCCACAGAGTAGCAACTACATCTGTTCAAACAAACCCCTATTGCCTGATTCTTCATTTGGTGCAACAGAACACATCAACGCCATTCATTTCAAAAACTTCAAACCTCTAACTGAACAGTATTCACACTAGGACATTCTATAAGACTCATTTAACGGCAACTAATTAAAAAATAACATATTTTTGTTCTCACCAACTCCAGCATCAAATTCCATTGCATAGAAAAAGGGGGAGTGGGAAAGAAAGATGCACGTTCATGGGAATAAAAGGAGGAAAATATTCTTTCAATCTCTGGCACTTGAAGAATTTTCAAAAATAACAGAGAACAGGCTACCTATTCATGAAATCTGTAGTAGTCTTTCCATGGATTTCAGAAGGTCTTACCAAGATAGATGAGGCAATCCATCACTGAGAAGCCAGTTGTTTGTTCCTCTGCTGAACTGAAATTACAAAGTAGGTGCATGAACCACAGAACTAGTAAAGCCTTGTGGGTTTGTGATTCTGTGTTGGATGCTCTAAGACCTAACAAATTTTGTGTTCTGGTTTGGGTTTTTCTTCTGGATTGCAACACCTGTAATGTTTCTAGAATTATCTTCAACTGTAGATTATCTGTTGTCTAATAGACTGAGCCTGTGGTTTGGGTTTCTGTCTGACTAGGAGTACGCATGGAAAAGAGCAGAGAAATCCTAGACATTTAGGTTCATGAAAAACTGTAGGAGTTTAAGTCATCTGAAAGCTCTACCTCCTGCTGTGTTTGGCCAAAACCGACCTGCAGATTCAGTGCTGGCTAGAAGCAGAGCACACCGCTCAACGCAGACCTGCACACACACACACACCTCGCTCACACATTACCCATCTCCTTAGGAAACAGTGCTAAAACCCCAAAACGGTTAACCTGGTCTGCCTGCCGTGACCATACCCCTGCAAATAAGACACACGGACAACAGCACTGTGACACACGGCAGAGGGACAGGGGCCACCACGCGCCAGGATGGGTTTCATCCCCACCTCTCCTAGGACACCTATGTCCAGTGGTGTAACGCAACAGGGCTCAAAGTCACACTGAAAGTCAGTGGACAACTTTTGGGTTTCTTTTGCTTTAAGCAAGAGGCTACCCATCCTCCTCGTATCCAAAAATACCACAAAATGACACGCTGCTTCCGTAGCTTGCCACATCTTCTGAAAATCATTTCTATTTTAGGGGGGGGTCGGGGGGAAGAAATAACCAATAAAATAAATCCAGTCTGATTATTTTGAAAAGGACAAAGACAGCAGAGGTGACAGAGGTGTAATTGTTAGTCAACCTTACAGCACTTTCCAGTAGAGCTATTTAACATTTGATTCCACTGATAAGAAAAATAATAAACAAAGTTATTATGAAACTGTTCTATCTGTCAGCCAAAAGTCCAGTGAATCATTTATGAATGTGTACCTAGGGCTTCTCTCCCTTCTATTCTCTTTTCCCATCAGAAACTGAAGCTAGTTACTTTTTTTTTTAAACTGTTGTTTTTATTTCTTAAATCAACCTGAAAGGAATAAAATATTGCAATGAGCAAAAATACAAAATAAATGTTTGTAGTTCTGTAATTCTTCGAAGTGTCAAGGAAAAACATAAAAACGTATGCTCTGTAAGTTTTCAGCTGAACTTGGCATGACAGTCTATCTATTATTTAAAAGATGTTGAAGCTCAATTCATGAATTATTAAATTCTTGTTACATTTAGTTTCCAAGGGAAAATATTATTTCATTCAATATAGGAAATTCAACCTGCTCTATAGTACTTTCCTAAAAAACATGGGATTTAAACTCCTGAAGTTACTCTAAAAAATGAACTAAATTACTAGTCCAAACTTCATAACTAACATTACTGCCTCATTAAAAGGATGTTCTGTGTATTCAATAGCCATCAACAATCCTTCAGTATTCCCACATCCACTGCACAAACGTCCTACACGTGAAATAACCTGCAGTGCAGGAGAGAGGTTGGCAATAGCTGCTCCACGTGAAACTCCTGAACCTCCAATTCATCCAAGCTGCAGAAGTCAAACATTCTCTGGATCCTCCAACCCGCTTCCTTCCCACATTTCTCGGGACTGACCTCAAAAGACTGCTCACACCGTGTTAAAGCACAGGCAGGTCCAACAACCAAAACAAAGTTTTCCGTTATACTACTACATCTTGAGCAGGCAAATTTTGATTACAAATCATATCTAAAAGTGTTCAGAAGGTCTCTCAGAGGTGAACAGCCGCTCACCAGAGAGACTTCTGGCTGGTAGCCTGATAAAGCACGGCAAGTCTTTTGAATTTAAAAGAACACATCACTCTTCTGAGGGGGATTCCTGTCCACGATTACCAGGATAATTTCAGAAATCTCTTATTGGCTGCTTCAACCAATACAAACTGCCAGCGGTTTCAGTGGCCACTTCGGCAACCGGCAATCGATGGGATACGAGCGTTGGTCACTGTACCGGGGCTGCTCACAAGGAGGGTCACAGCTGTAACAGGAATTCCCTGCGTCAGTCCAGCGACAGCAAACCAGGCCTGATGCACAGCAGCCTTCACCCACAAGGGACGTAATTATACCTTAGTTCAGCCAACAGCATCTCCACTTTAGACTTTTGAAACTTCATTGTATAGTCTCGCTAATGTAAGATTGGTTCTGCTCTTCAACAAGGACTTAATAACTATAGGGATTCAAAACAAACAGCTAACTGAACTGATTTAATAAGAGACCCACAAAACAAACTCAATGGCACTACTTACATTGCCTAATAAAGTTATTTCACTGTACTCTGGAGGTTAGCTATTCAATTGGCTTCTAAAAATTTATGCCAATATTCTTAAAAGGCTCTGCACAACTGACACAGGTACAGCGGTTACTCCATATAACAAGTATTTCAAAGACAGCTACTCAAGCATATGATCCCACAGACAGAAAACATAATAAAAGTATATTATTATGAAGCTGCCATAACCATCAACCAAAATTACAATGACTAACTGATTAGCTTATACAGATAAATATTCCAACACACACTGAGGTATTTTTCCCAGTAAGAAGATAAACTCCATGTTAGTTTGCTACATTTTTCAAAGAAATGGCTTAAACTACTAGCATTTCAAGAACAATCCAAAAGAAATGTTGCCATTCAACAACAAATCCTTCTATAAAAAAAAAAGACTTAAATGCAAGCCATGCAAAATATTCATTCCTTTAGCTACAAGTTAATAAATTTTCATCAAAGTAGATTTTTACATAACATCATCATGAATGCAAACTACCACTGAAGTGTTAGAATTTTTTTTAAAGTGCTTTAACCACTTTAACAGTGTTGGCCTCCTGACATTTCTTCTGCTCTCAAGCCCTCAAGGTTACTCATTTCCGCACCCAGGAACAAAGATGTTACGTACCAGCCTCCTCCATCCCCAGGATGCACTGTCAGAATGGGTTCAGGGAGAAACTTCAGAGAGCTTTGCCTTTTCTACCAATTTGTTCACCTCTCAGCAACACTCCTAAACAAAAAAAATATTCATGCAATCCTCCCAGTTCCGCATCTTGACTGGCAGTAGGGAAGTCACCCTGCAGAGAGTTAACTGCTGGATTCTTACCTTCTCCTCATTCAAAATACAAAGTTTGTGATCTGTGTTTCAACAATATATGTCTTGTTAACATTAACCAGCTTAATAGCAGACAGACTCCTCCAGCTCCTGAAGGAAAAATCTTCTGGCCTTTTTAATGCAATCAAAGGATGTGCAACACGTCTCATTTCCCAGATTACATCATCAACTGCCAAGGAAAAAGCTTCCTGTTCGACTGTTATTCCTTTTATTGTGATACACAATATCACTCTCAAAGAACAGTGATTTAGTCTTCTTTGTAAATAGAGTTATTGACTGGAACACATTTTGCCCTGCACTGCCATTTGCCTTTAACAGCACTTTTAACACCCTTGCTGCAGTCAGGCTCTGTAGAACGATGAGCCATTTCTGCTCTGAGGTCTTTGCCAAGATTCTTGGTACAGCCCAATCTTCCAGCTCAGAAGCATATTGAAAAAGAAATAAAAATGCCTGTTGAATATAAAGTATAGTTGTTTTTCTTTAGACATTCTGCCTTTCAGGTCCGAATCCAGAAACAAATACTGGACACGCTTGTAGCAGTAGGAATAACCTGTCTCTAGGCAGGTATGATACTGCACAATTTAGACACATCAGTGCTCCCACTCCCCGTGCTTAGCAGAGAGCATCTATCACTCAGTGAGCTGGTTTGAGCCAGCCACATCCTCCTGCGATGCCAACAGCATCCTTTCTGCTAACACCACCGCAGCAGTGGGCAAAACCCCATGTCTTTTCTAGGGACAGTGCTTGTGCAGACTCTGAAGCAATATTAATAATATTATAGCAGTATAATACTGGGCACAGTATGACAACCTAAATTGCTTGCCGAACTCTCCATGTTTTCTGGTAATTTTTCCCCTTTAACTGAGGCATTTGTAGGTTCCTGATGGGGAGTTGCATAAAATCAAAGTTCACTGCATCTTCACTCCTTTCTTACTAGAACTACACAAAAGTATTTCTGGTAGCTCTGAAGAATACTGAAATACAAAAATAACTTCCCCGTGAAAAAGTAATGGCACAACCAGTAAGCATTCCTGGTACGAGGATTTTAAATAACTGAACCAAACAACTAGCTGGTGCAGTTTGAAAGCCAAGATTTGTAAAGAAACTGCATGTGTTCCCCCTGTGGGGGCTCAAGTATCTGGACCTGAACTCCCAAAACAAGTAGAAAAGTTTTATTTTAAAAGAATATTATGTTGCAAAGTTACCACACAACATCCCTACAAAATGCTACCATCTCAGTGTTTATTAAAGAAATCCAACTTTTCCTTTAACTTAGGTAAGAGGATATCGTGGAAAGTAGCAGCAATCACATTCTCTCCTTGTTGTTAAGGATGCAAAGTCAACCACTTGAAAGTTGGAAATGCCAGAATTAAGACTGACTGTGCAATCTTAATTTGCCCCCTCGTGCCTATGTGCATAATGGTATGGTCTTTAATTACGCGAACACACATTTCAGTTTTAAGATCCTGCCTTATTCAGCACACTTGATGGATGACGAGCAATGTCTGTAGGACTATCTTATATCATAGAAATGGGAAGTCCTCAAAGATGACAGGAGGAATGTGAGGGAAACAAGTCGGTCCCATGAATAAGGTAGTTCAGCATCAGAGAAGTGAATTTGCCTTCACAGAAATCACTGGAACCATTCAGCTTTCAAAAAAAAAAAAAGGGGGGGAGGGACATTTGAACTTGAAACAAAGTAAAACATTTCAAACCAAGTAATTTGGGAGTTGCATTTTATCGCGCCTTTGGGAAAAACTGCAGGGGAAAGATGGACAGGCACTGGTGCCCCCTCAAGCAGGTCTAGTTCATGTCTAATCTCCTAATAGGAAGCTACTGCCTGACCTGCTAGCTCCTAGTGTGACACTTGCTTGAACCTTAGCCATCTCAAAGGGACCAGATGTGAACAGTGCTAAGTACAGAAGATTGGCCAGTATAAACTCTTTTCCTACTTAAACTTGGATTATCTACTGGGACTTAACTCAAAAACATCTAACAAGACTGTAGCTGGATGGTGCACAGTATGAAGGACTCCACCACATACCATGCAACATCATACTGATGGAGACCAGGGAAAAGGCTTATCTGTTTGTATCGAAGATGCCCCACATCCCGAGAAGGGAATTAAAGGAGGAACACCAGCTTTTTCTGCCCGAATTGCTCCTTCCATAGTTGTGAGGCTTGCACTTGATAGACATTTATCTAGTACTGCTGACAAAAGCACACACCTGCATTTCCCAAACTCCCTACCGCAAAGTTCAATGCCAACGTCAAACTAACAGAGCCCCAAGTCTGATGGTCATCCAGCTCCGCCATTTGGAAAATTATTATGTTTTAATACTGGTGAAGTTCTGTTTGAAACTGTTCAAGGTTTTACTCTCATGCCAGTATTTTTTGAGACCAGAGATGTCTTTCCAACGATGCAAACTATTTCCAAGGTTGTTTTCTCCTTACTGTTCCTTACACAACCGCTTCCAGGTCTAAAGTATCCACTAAACCAGTGCCCTCTGGCACCGGGAGGACTCATCAGTCTGTAATTCGTCCCAGCACTAACCACTATGCACCTCTAGGATGGGCTCCTTTGCTTTAGTTTCTCCATTTGAGAAACAGTACAGGCAAAACACTTTTCAGTTGAGATCCGAGATAACCAATTGGAAAGTGATAAGTAAAATAGCCAACATTATTTAACACAAAATAGGCTGGGTTTCCAATTAGGGCACCAGTTTGAAGGGTGATGTCCATAGCCCTCTCTAGCATCAGTTTTGGGCTCCTGCAAATGAGGTTGTGCTCTGGAATTTGCTAAAATTTAAAACCATTTAATTCTTAAGACTCATGTGCATTTTTTTCCCAATTTATAAAATTAAGTACTACTGTTCAGTTTTTAATTCAAAGTTTAAAAGGAGCAAAGTGAGAAATGCTTTGTATTATCAAGCTTTAAGTACTACTGAAGTATTTATGAATAACAAGAAAGAGTTGCTCAACAGGACGCAGCTGGCACACGAACCTTGGCTGGAGAAAGTTTCTGGAAATTCTTCTGATTAAGGAAGAATCACCACTTCTCTATCCCCTCCAGGCCAGAGACCAAACTCTCCCATGTTGCTCCTCCTTTCATCTCATACTTTGGAAAGTGGGCAGCACACAGCATCCATCCAACAGAGAATGAAATCCATCCTGGTGTAAGCCTGATGAAACTGAGAAGCTCTGCCCTTATCTTCCTTCAGCTCCAAAATGGGCTGCAACTTCAGAGTAATTTTCCCCCCCCCCCGTAGATCTTTTAAAGAGCCAGAAATCCCTGGTTACTTTTGATTTACAATAGAGGCAAGGTCATCCTTATAATGAAAAAAACAAGGTCTATATTTTCAGACACCAAGATACCATTTATCATAGAGATCAATGACACTTTTATTCTCTATAGAGATGAAGTATCCATTTTGCAGTAAAATTATCAGAGGGGTTTTCTCCCTTTTTTTTTTTTTTAAAGGCCTGTTGCAGGTGCTGCATCATTTGAAAACCAACTTGTAACAGAACATTTTAACATTAGCATCCAGTTCTCCTAGCTGCCTCTCCAAAATATAGTTCACTTTTCTTATATTAAAGGCTGGAAGAAAAGGTAATGGTGAAATCAGTGAAACAAGACCTGTTTGGATGGTAAAAGGTAATACTAATGGTACCCCCTGAGTCAAGAAGTACTGCTAAGGCCTTTCAATTAAAATAATTGCCCCTTCCCAGCTTTCAGTCTGTGCACCAATGGACTCACCTCCGGAGATTCACACCAGTCTGCACCAGACTGAAGCAGTCATGGTGGATTATCTGTATGATTACCGAGCATTGCTTTTTTTTTTTTTTTTAATAGGATTTTTTTTTTTAAAGTCCTGTTTGAAATTCTCCCAAAGCACAGCGAAACATGTCTTGCACCTCACCTTCATCAGCACTTCTGAGCATCCAAAAAACATTTCAGGCATTTTCATGTACAAAGACTGGCTACTTGTTGCAAGCTTTTGAGTTTATTTAGGAACTGTCCAGTTGTCTAGCTTTGCTGGAACAGCAGAAATATTATGTAGATATCTTCTGTAAGATATACATAACGGTACGCCCATCACAAACGTGCTTCTTGTAGTTGACCCAAATACCATATGCCAGTGGTAACTAGGGCTTAGCCTTCGCTACTGACCTCTACCAGGTAGTTACATCCTCTACTGCCTCATGGAGAAAAACCAGATACCCATAAGCACCAGCTAACACACTGTATTGTCAAGACCACTGACCTAGTTATAACTATGAAAATAAAATTTCTTTGTCATCTTTTCAAACAGCGTGGACTAAGCCACGAAGGATGTGATAAACAGGTAACATTTGGTAGCATACATCGTACCTGCACCAGAGAGCTGCATCAGCAGAAGCTCTACAGTAGAGATTGCCTAAATCTTTTGAAAGGTAATAATGTGCATTCCCATGCTGTTTGAGTTACAGTCTTTGTCTCCTCTGCCCACTGTATCCCATGGTAAGATAAGTCTATTAAGAGGATTTCTTTTTTAAAGTTACTCCTTTAAAGAACATGGAATTCCTGATTTTATTGATCGCTGCCCAGGATTAGAACCTCATTCAGATGAATTTCCCTTAAACTGTATGCTTTCCCTAAGCTACCATCATTATTTTCAGGAAAGGAAGCTATTTTAGAGTTTTTCTAGTGTTTCAGTTCCATTGGTACCGATTTACCACAGACATTCAATATTTTCACCTTAGCTGTACTTCCCAAATGACTGTTTTCTGTTTACTGATCTTAGGGCTGCTGAAGGCAAAGTAATTTTTTGCACCTATGGGTATCCAGTTCTCAACTGCTTCTGCATACATTTCTAGTCAAACAGCTATGGACAATACCACGTTTGGAGATATTGACATAGACAGGACAACACTTGTTCATATGGATTTCCTTATTTTGATGATTTCCAGTTAATAAGAGTTGAGAGATTAAAGGGAACCTTTTTATTCTCTGGTTAGTCCTGCCAATTAACCATAATTGCTAAAAAAAAAAAAAACGACCACTGGACTTTAGTAACTTTTATGGCCTTGCCCTAAGCTATTTTCAGCTACAGTTTGCAAAACACCAACTCCAGGTAGCAAGAAAACAGTATGTTTAAGATGATGTGCCATACTTATCAAGGTACTAATTCACCTCTTCCCTCACATTTTTTTCACTGGCATTACATTTCACTCACGTTTGCCCAGACTTGTAGGTCACAGCCTAGCATGGACACTGTGGATGCACTTTTGTGTGGCATTTGAAGGAGGAAAGATGCTACAGGACAATAATGGGGATGTCTTAAACATCTTGAACTATGTCACTGTGCTGTTCATTGTATTACAGGAACTTTCATTGATATTGTAATACAAAAATATTTTTCTTTTGATACACATTAAAAATAAACTCTTCTATTAAAATACATGTTTGGGGCCCCGATTCAGCTTTCCTTTGTGGTCTGCGTTCATTTGCAGCTACAAGAAGTGAGTTTAAAATGAGCGCAAAGGACCATCAAAAGCACCTGCTTGTCCTATTTTGCAATCACTTTACAATCAGGCTACAAGGTATTAAATGACTGCGAAAGTGCGTGACAATGGAGAAGCAAGGAAACAGACACAATGAAATCATATGCTTGATCCAGCTGTGTCCTGAGCACCATCATTTTCGATCCATAAGCACATTTGTAGGAGTGAACTGCTCAGCTTTTAGAAATGAAAAATATCAGTGGATTTTCTCTGCCATCATTGATCATCAGAGACATTTTAGGACAGTTGCTGCTCTTGGCTGAAGTATTGCCCAGAATGGAAGCACCAATCTCCCCAGAACACTCCGCATCCCAGTGAGAGAAATACTGGAGCTGCTCCTCTGCCATCAGCAAAATAATTGAAATTTTTTATTTCATGACTTTGGCCAAACCAAAACCCAAAGCGGCAGCTATTTAATGTTCCAAAACCAGAGTGAGATTTGACTTCTACAGAAATCCTGTGGAATTATTCCAGATTTTGTAAGACAAAACTGCCTTAATATGAAGGCAGCAATGGGGCTTCTGCAAATCGGATTGCACTAAGGGAATCAAATAATCTAACAATTTTAAGGAGGAAGGATGAGGAAATAAACAAATTTTGAAGCTGTACATTCAAAATAACAACTGAATGTTTATTTTTTTCTTTAATTACATTATCTTTTCTCCTGTACTGGGAACTACTTTGCGTGATAAAAATGGGAAACAGAAATAAGGCTCTATTTGTCTCCAAATAAATACAACTCACCCCTGTGCACAACCAATCCCAAACTCCAGCCTCCAGCTCTGGATTCACGTACCCTGCGGGATGGAATGCTCCCGTGACCAAAGGCTCCAAGACAGTCTCGCTGCTCAGCCCTCGACTTGAGGTGGCCAGCACCGAGATGGCCGCCTCCTGCGGGCTGGGTTATATACCGACATCCCGCCGTGTCCCCAGAAGCGGGACTAGTTCCAGCACAGTTCCACACACTCGTTCCAGTCTCCTCTCCAGGGATTTACCAGTTCATCCTTCCCTTCTCTCAGCCTGGCACCAGGAGCTGGACCAGACACCCACAAAACCAGGGGAGCAGGTTACCCCCATCAGTTGGATTTTTCAGTCGTACGTGATAGCTCTGCAGTGATTTCATGGCAAAAGGAAAAGCTAGGTCTCTTCACTAGGTGTAAACTTTATCATCTGCCTACCTATCAAGCTGCTGAAAAAAATTCACTTTAAAATAAATTAATACAGGAGAGACATTATTGCACAGGCTATCAGAAAAAGGGACTTTTTTGTAGGTTTGGGTTTTTTAAACTACAAATAAACCATGTTTCTTTTTTCTTGTTTGACTTCACCAAACCTCCTATTGTTTACATATTTCATCAGGAGTCATCCACAAGAGGATCAGCCTGTGAGATACAAGATCTACTTGTCAAGTACATGCCAGAGTAAAGCATCCTAGTGTTTCAGTATTCAGGAGCCAGTATTAAATTTATCAGAGGTAGCAGCAGATGGGAGATCATCACAGAAAGTATACTTTTTAATTCACAAAACATATGTGCTGATGCAATGCAGCACAGCTGTATGATTTTTATGCAACTCAGAAAAAGTTTCTGTACAAAAGATACTAAATTTTGTTTTGTTTCACAGTAAAATTCTTGTTACGTATTGTATTTAAAAATAATTTCAAAACATGTACCTCAAAGTACACTGGATGGAATACAGCACTTTGTCCACATACCTTTAATGTTTGCTTTTAGATACAACCAAGACCAATGCTGAAAGGAAAAGTTTGAAGATGGAGTTAAAAATACCTATTGGAAGAAGGAAAAAAAGACCCACAAACAATGAGATAAACCTCAGCAAAACCAAGTATGAGCTGTTTGCTGTTTTAGAATACACAATACAGGCAGGCAGAGGGCATTTCACAACTCTTAACTCAGTGCCTACAGCTGAGCCATATGTATTACTAAAACTCCTAACAGCTATATAGAACAGCTCACATTACTATGGACTTATGTTTCCAGGTGCTAGATATTAAAAGCAGAAAGTAGTTATTAAGCCTACTCATTTGTTATGCTGTGAACTCCATATTCTGGAAATTCAAGCCCTCTGATGATTACTTACAGCTACAACCAGAACAACATCTCCTGAGAGAGCAGAGAGCAGTCAGTTGGCTGCCCGATCCTAGCCTATGCTGCGAGGTAAAAACATCCTAACAACAACGCATTTAGCTGATACAGGAATCCACCAGACCAGAATACCCTGTGCACAAATCACCATTCCCTTCCCCACCTTCTCCTTTGCTCTAAGGAATGGAGAGATTAATCGGTGCAAAGCTACTTACGCAGATCCCCGTGTTACTCGACCCTGATGGAGCTCTCTCCGGTCTCATGCGAGCTGGAGAAGTGGACCAGAATTCAACTCAGGCTCTACTCAGCACCGGCTTGGAGCAGCTACTATCTCCGATGGAGCTGGCAACCCAGCCCACTTCATATCTCAGGCAGTCAGAGGGGTCTTGGTGCCTTTTTTTGCATGCTGCATGTGTTTTATAGGCTCCTTAAAACCTTCAGCAGAAGTTTTGGATTAAGTTCTATTGATTCCACCATGATTCATAGTCTACAGACTTTAAAAAAAAAAAAAAAAAAAAAGACTTCTTCCCCCATTGCCTGGCTCAAACAGGAGCAGTAAAGCTCCTCAGAGAAGAGATTAGAGATGGCAATAAACAGGCAGAAAATTCATCAAATCCTTGTTTACAATGTTGCCCCAGAGAGGGGAAAATACATGCTGTAAGGCCACTGAAAGTAAATGTATTTCTAAGGTAGCACATCATATAGGGTAGGGAAACCCCCTACCACTGCTAAATAATCATCCGGGCATGATGTCTGCAACGTAGTGACATGTAAGACAACTGAAACAATGGGTTGGGGGCACATGGAACTAATAAAAGGAAGCAGCAAGCCTTCTGCCCTTTTTTTTGTTGTTGGTATTTTTGATAGTCCTAAAGGAAGCAGAAAAATAAGCATAGATAACTATGTCTAGAAAATTTCTGGCAGGGAATGCAATACTGTAGGAACAAGGAAAAGGGTGGTCTTGGAGCAGAACCAGGTGAGCCCCACGTCTGGCAGCAACCCCAGCACCGAAATCCAACCAGCTCACATGGCACCGCACACAGAGCTGCTTATTGGTATTTTTCTAGAAACGAGGAACAGGAGCTCCCCCTCTCCAACACACCTTCTGCCAGCAGTCATCTTCCTGGCAGATACACGATCTAGTAACACTTAGGCTGACAGCCCATGCCAGCAAATACACTAAACTGGACTCCCCTTTGCCCTTCCACTGGGAAAACAGCGTGGTAACAGAGACCAACATTGCCACTTGCTTTACTTGCTTTCCTGTAGCACAATCTGATTTAAACTCTGATTCATGGTTCACTTTATATGCATCTTTAATAGGCTCTTCTTGGCTCCTTTTCATGTTGGAAACAGTTGCCACCATTTCCTCACACTTTGTGATACCCATACAGTAGTTCTGTGCCTTTGTTCTCTTTTACTACTTTAAATCCTCATATTGTGTTACGCCAACAGATCAGTGAAAGAAAGAATCAAAGTCATCATTCTATGCAGTGAAATTTTTCATTTGTCTTTCTATTCCTCATCTTTCATTAATGATGCACAAAGTCTTATCTTCTTTCTTAATCCTTTACCCTTCTCTATCCTTTATACTTTGTGATGTACATGGACTTTTGTGTTACAAACTCTTCAAAGACATCATTACTCTTTACATTTATATGCACTGAAATAATCTTTGTAATCTATGATCAAAGACATGCTATATCTGGCTGCATTCATTTTCTTGATTTACTCTTCCTAGTCAGCCATTTTTATTTATATTAATTTTTGCTACAATGTTGTGCTTTCCGAGCCATCAAATCAGTAAGTCAAGGCAATTCCAAGTCATATTAGTCAACGTGCTGGTGGCCTGACTACAGCACAATGTGCCATTACACAAAAAGGCAGAGGTTAGTCAATAAAAAAAAGGCAAAAAAACACAAATAACAAACACTAAACTGATTTTCACTCGTGAATATAACTGTCACTCAAACTCAGTAATCGGTAGGCATTATTCACCCTATTTCATAAGAGTTACAGTAAAGCCTTTCCTTGTTGAACTCAATGATTTATATCAGTTTGCCTATGCACACATTGCTCAATTAACACATGCTATTGAGAAAATCATTCCCCCTCTTTTAAAAGCAGGTAAGTCTAAGCTGAAGCAAACCCTCTTCTGAAACAGTGTCTGCCAATGGAGACAATTTTCAAGGCCTTTGATGGTCAGTCCCTAACTTGCAAGTCTTCAGCCAGTAGTCAGTTTGTCCCATGAACCTATCCACCAACACCTCCTAATTAACAGATTTCAAAGTATTACCTTTATTTGGACTTCCTTCCATACTACCTTTAAGACTTGGGCAGAGCTTCCCCTACGCACCCCCAAAATTCAAGTCCCTCCTTGAAACTCTTCTGGTCAGTGAAGGTGATGTTTAGGATGCTGAGAGTTCATCATCACACCCAGTACTGCACTGTTGTTTCTTTTCCTCTCCCAAATCCATAACCATCTGTTGCTTTTTCTTATACTTAGGGTTGTGTCCTTATGCAGCATTTGGCATTGTTGAGTCCCAGCCCATAAATTAATTAAAAGGATAACCCAAATGATCAACTCAAGTAACAGAGACTGGTAAAATTTCAGATTCACTACACAGAGAAACGCCTCCACTATCTTTGAGATATTTCACACCTAACTAACTTCAAAAGAATGTTTTCCTTACACTTACCCCAAATATTTTACTCTGGGCTCCTTTACCTAGAGGCATTAAGCAGTACCAACAAGACGGGCACGAACATAAGAAAAAAAAAAAAAAAGAGGTGGGCATGTAGTTTTGAAGCAAAGTTCATACCCTGTTTAAGGAAAACAGGAACTAACTGATGTCCTCAAATCACTACCCTCATCACTTCGACCTTTGCCGAAAGTCCACCAGGCTGAACAAAGTGATCGTACTAACCACATCAACTTATAGATGTGACCCCTATAGTACATTCATTAAAACACAAACATATATCCTTACACCACAACAAATAAAGATATTTATGCCATGAGTATGCTCCCAGTGCAGCACCATGTGAATTATGGCATCGTTCTGAGGGAGGACCAGATTTTTAATCCAGGAATTTTTTCCATAGGTATTTTCATTTTTGGTGGTAACCTGAGTGAAGGTAGAGCACAAATTAACATTTGGTCTAATAAGTATGTGGATGATCACCCATTATTCCACAGCTAGACAACGAGGACCAAGGAGCGCAGAAAATAAATTCTGTGTTTGTTGGCATTTTTAAGCCAGTAAAATATTGAATTCCCTCTGTAGCTTTAATCCATACACATTCTTTTTTATTTTTTTTACTATTTATGTTCTTCTGTCATCCATTTCTTACCAGTTCCCCTCTTTTCTTTATTTTCTTAGCCTTCCATTTCACAAAGCTGAAATTTCCGCTTACCCCACGATTGCCTTAATGTTCATGAATTAACCTTGGATGCTGAACTTAGTCGTAACTGCTTTCTGAACCCAACTTTTCATTTGGAAATGTGCATCTGTGCTCTAAAATATTTTTCAGCTCTTCAAGGTTATATTATCTAGCCATTTGATTTCAGGGTGGAGGTTACTGTAGTACTTAGATGCCTTCTACATCAACATGCCTGGTTTAAAGAGGGGCTTGGGGGGGGGTTTGGTTGATTTTAGAGACTTTTTTTTGGTAGGCAGTTGGGGAAGCAGGTGACCGAAATACAGTCTTACAGGTAAACAGCACTGTAATGAATATACCAAAATAAATTATGATTTCATAAATAAGGTGGAAGTGTTAAATAAACATTATTAATTTGCAATTTACAAATATTTTTAACAGCCCATATAAGAACACACATTTAATGAACATCAGGACTGCATTATTAAACCTCAGTAACACCAGAACAAAATATGCCTAAAGAATGAACAGAAACATCAATGAAAATATGTATCCATATGCTTTCAACACAAAAATACAAACTACAGAACTCAACAATCGTATTCAAAACACTGTGAAACACAGGTCTTCTGAAGATTTTTCTATTGCTAACTGGCAGGTTGAACAGCTGCTAATTTTAGCAGCATTTGTTCTACTTTGTTTACAATTCTGGTGGTTTTAATGAGATTCCACGCATTCAGCAATAGAGCAGCAGTGAAGAGTAGCTATACGCTGCACTGCTCTGTCAGGCACCTGAACCTGCTCCTTACGTGCCAGTGAAATGGTATTTCATCCCTGAAGACAAGTGGAAAGTGGCTATAGTACTTATTTACAGTCTAATATAGTGGAACTCATTGAATAGAAAATGTAGCAAAATGCCTTGATAAATTTAACTACTGCAAGTAGTAAGTGTGCAGATTTTATTGGTGTTCCCTACCCACAACTCTGCAAGCACGTTGCAAATAGCAGTACATTAAGTTCAGCAATGTGCCTTTGAAGTGCTGGCCCTGCTGTAGAGGGTCAGGAGCTTGCTACAGACACCAGGGAGATGCTTTCTGCTGGAGAAGGAAACACCGATCAATTTTGGCTCGCTGCTGTGAGTCAGCACCTTCTATCAAAATCAGTGCCAGAATCAATGAACCTGGATATAACCCTCATGCTCATTCAGCTCTTTAGAAGCAAAGAATGATGACGTATATGGGGCAAAATTTTCTCTGCCTAATATAATACTGCGGATGATCACAAGATCATCTGCTTGAGTAAGGCAAAACATTAACAACCTCTATAAATAGTAATATTAGCTTTAAAACTGTAGCATAACACAAAAGCCATTTCACGTCCTCGAGTGCATTAAAAACCAATAGTAAATAACTCCTGCATAGGGGTTGGAAACATATACCTTTGGATTAGAGCTCTGAAAGGACTAATTATAAAGTGGAGTGCAACGCTATTTAAAGCATCAGTCTTTGGAGATAACAGCCCACAAGCCAAATCACGCCCTTGGCCAAGCAAGTTAACTGCAGTGGGAGCACTCTACGTGCTTTTTATGGCAAAAAGTTAGCTCCAAAGACAGACAAATTCAAGTAGTTATCACTGATGTTGAGCCAAAAAAGCTTTCTGGCTTTAGTGTTCTTCTCTGCAAGGTCAGAGGTGACCACAGGACCCTTATTATTGCTCATAGTTCATTTTATTTGAATCATACATGAATACAATCCAAGAAACTAATTAAAGACATAAACCTTTTCTTGGATTGGATTAAGGGTTGTCATTTTTTTCCTTCCTGTAGGAGGATAATTTTTTACAGCTTGAAGTGAAGTTACATATTTTCACAAGACAATGCAGAATGAAAAAGGGAAACAAAGAAATACATGCTTTACCAAAAGCCAATAAAAAGGAGACAGATTAGCTTTCAATCACACTGAAACAGGTCAAAGAAGTAAATCTAACTTTGCAGAGCTATAAAGGAAAGATCCATCTTTGCCTCTGTGGTTTAAATAAAAGTTTGACAAGAAAGTTAATAATATGAAAGAGAAAGGAGGATTTATAAAAATCTTTTTTGCAGAAGTAAATAATTGAAACAAGCCACAGACCTCAGAAATTATTGTAGTTCCACTTCAACACAAAAAAAAAAAACAAACCCTGCTGAATTTAGCACAGTATGCAGAATGTCACGGAATGCCAACACTTCAGAAAGCCAGCTTGCATAAAGATGAAGCAATTTTGGAAGCTTCACTGTTACAAAAATTAGCCAAAATTTTACCGACTTCAGCGCCTTCGTGCCTACGCACACATCCAAAGCAGAGGTTGTAAACATAAACATAAGACTTTGAGCCCAATGTCTCCCTACAAATTGTCTGTCCCTACAAATTGTCTCTCCCTTGCCTGCTTCGGAGCATGCAAACTGCAACATGCACTTTTGTAACCCATTTAATTAAGCTCCGCTCTCCCTCCTTCACAACAGGCCCATGACAGAAGGGATTTGCCGAGAAAGATCAAGCCATGCTCAGAAGAGAAAACCTTTTCTAGGAGAAGCCTCTGGCACACATCCTGAAGAACAAAGTTTCTGAGAAAATAACCATGGCTTAGGTAATAAATTTCCTTCAGCTGTAACTCAGATGGTCATTTCCTTCTGCAACCACAGTGCAGAAAGGTTCTCTCTGGCCCTGTTACAGAAGCAATTTCCATAAAAACCTTTCAAGAGGGTATTCTCTCACCTTAAGCCCAAACTGTTCAACATTTTTTTGCAAGACCAAAAAAAAACCCCCCAAAACCCCACCCAAAATATCTCTATCAGGAGTTTAGTCCATCTTGCTCATGCACTCAGGAGTTAAATGGACTGTTCATAGAAGGAATTATTCTCCCTGGACAGCCTGGTGGAGGCTTTGAAGTTGGGAAAGCAACCCATTTCTTAGCACCAGCTGGACTTTTTTTTAGCTAGCAAATTTGCTGCTAATTCAGTAGTTCAAGATACCAGCAAGAGCTTCCTATTTCTTGCTTTCCCTCTGGCACATCACAATTTTTTCCACTTTTGTGCTCAAGGTCTGGAGTTTGTTACCGTGCCCACACCGGGCATGTAGTGAGGCTTACTAGACGAGAGGCAGAGGTTTTGTGGAGCCTTCTGGACTGGTTTTAAGGGATCAAATGGTCTCCTTTAATCCTAAATTTTTACCTACATTCTATCATTACCATTTCTATCTCTGCACACCTGTAATTTTCTAGCAGGATGAAGACTATATGCATTCCTCGGCTGCGAGTGACTAGTAAATGGCTCCAGCTTCTGCTGTTGCAGCTTTATTCTCCCACCTTGATTAACTGAGTCTTATTTCCTCAAAGCTGCTTAGTGCAATATCTGATTCCCCAGAATCCGAAACTGTTCCTCAGAAATGAGTGCAGATTATTTGGCCTGTCTACTTATCAGCTTTGGAATGCTAATCTAAGATGATGACTACCTCACATTTTCATGTTTTCTCTTAGCCAAGACTGTAATTTCAAATTTTATCTGATTATATTCCTCCCCTAATGAGTTCAAAAGAAACAAAAGGCAGTACACTAAGATGCAGGCTTTAATTGTAGGACGGGGGAAAAAAAAAAAAAGGTTCTGCAAAAGTTTCACGTGGCAAAATCAGCAACAAATGTCATTCTTCATGAAGTAAGTTGTCATGTCACAGAGTGTGTGCAAACGAGAACAAGTATCTTCCATAACAAGCAAGTGCTTGCACACTGGCTGTGAGAACTGGAACTTGTTATAAAGAATTGAAATGCGCGCACACAAAAATAGCAATCATGACTGAAACACTGGGTATTCACAGAAGAGCAAACAGGTAAAGGGGATAGAGAAATGTCAGTTTAAAAAGGTCAAGGACTGAAACTGTTTGGGTCCAAATCACTGGGGAAAAATACTAAGATTGGATATTGCTAAAGCCTGCTTTAGAACCCCAATTTCATTTTAAAATGCACATTCATTTCCAAACTAATATTTAGTATTAGATTTAATTTTATCCAGGGCTTCTGTTACTATGGAAGACTAATCTCCCAGTTAGAGAAAATAATATTTAAGTAATAGTACTTTTTACTTTAAGCTTGATAGCAAACACATTTCAAACACTGTTACTGAATCAAAAGCAGGTGATAGATGCTATTTTAGACACTTGAGAAAGATATTCTAGATCAAGAGAGATACAGACTGACTGGAGAGCATAACAGTAGTGCAATAAGGCTAACTGGAGATTTGCAAAGCATGACATGAAGGAAGATTAGCAACATTAAGGGTTGAGTACCCTAAAGAGAAGGCAAATCATGAGGGGACCTCGGAGTCTTCATATACATAGAGTAGAATTTAATCCTTTTTCCATACCTGTGATAAGACAAGTTACTCAGTTTTCTTGACTAATTACAAGAAAGGTTCTGCATAAACTTAAAGACAACCTTTCTAATGGCAGGGATGAGGAGTCAGCATAGATTAGCTGAACACCTCTTTACCACTGGAGATCTTTCGGAACACATTGAATAGTATCTGTCAGGGTTACTATATAGCTGATTCTGCCTTGGGACTGATGGATGGGTTACATGGCCTCTCTAATATCCTTCCAGATTATCTTACCATGATTCTGTTACGCAGTTACTCACAAAATCAGGAACTGGGTTTGATAACTAAAAACACTGTTTCCAAGATTCCTTACGAACTCACAACTAGTACAAGATAAATCTCATTTTCAGGTACCACACAACTATTGGTTTCCCTGCCGTTACAAACACTGTCTTTAAGTAGCTGGGAACATACAGAGAAGTTGAGGTAATTTCCATTATTCAGTTTGGAAGCCAGTTCCGAAGTGTGGTAGATTAACTGCATTGCAATTCTGCTAAGGAGCATTTCAGCAAAGATTTATCTGTTAAAAGCACCCTTGAAATGCAAAGGTCTTTAAAGATTTGAAGTTGTCCACTTGAAAGACTTTATTTTTTGCCAAACTGATAAAGGTTTAACTAACATAGCTTGAAACCCAACCTGGGAGATACCAGAGAAACAAATAAAGAGTTTAAATACCATTTTTGAGAATTTAAATGCAAGATCTCCTCCAAGTCATTTACTGGCAAGCCTCCCAAATCATTCTTACTTAATATAGTATCATAGAATATCTCAAGTTGGAAGGGACACATAAGGATCAATTAACTTACTGGCTGAGTAAGTTAATTCTCACCTTTAATGCAGCCAGAAGGCTCCCATGAACCAGTTTACTGAAAAAATGGAATCTTCGGCCTTTCTGAGATCTAGTTCATAGTGATAAGAAGATTTAATATCTTTCAAATAAAGATTATCTCCACTTGTAGGAGTCATTTGTCCAAGAAAACTATTTTAGCAAAAGCTGGCAATGACTTTAATGAATCTACCCTCCTAACAATTCTTGTCCTGTGACCACCTGTGCTTCTGAACATTTGCAATCTGAACTCTTAATAAATCTTTCAGACACTGGGAAGAGATGGGTTTTAGAGTTTCCTAAATCAATGGCCTCTGTGGCTCTTAATATATTCCATTTTGCACACCCTCAAGATGATTTTGTCTGTTAACTGGGGCTAAAATTGACTTACATCATGACAGTTTGTGAGAGCACTTCAGGTACAGCCACATCAAAACAGTCCTCCTGCTCCAGAGCTGTATATGGCACCACGTGAGATTTCTGTATCTTGCATAGCATGCAGTCACCTCTCCACTACCTCTACCCTCAAGCAAAAAGACAACAGACCTGAACTGTCTATTGACTGCCAAAGCTCACGATTGAAACACCAGAAGATGAAAAGCTGCCTGCATCATTCCCCCTGACGTGCAGAAAACAGACTCCATAATCAGTGAGATTGTAAAGCAGGTATGTTCCTTCAGCACTGGGCAGCACAGCGGGTAGTCCCACCAAAGTCGTGTGCCCCAGACTCAGCAGTTTGCCTCAAGTTTATATAGTCAAGTGTTACATATTCACAATAAGCCTATACATATGCATGACCTATCCCTGCTTCATATTAAAATTAGCTCCAAGAGGTCATTTACATAGTCTCCTCCCAACTGCGCTTGCACAGTGCCTCTTTATGGCGGTCATCTAGTGGTTGCAGAGGTGAAGATAGATGACTCCTCTTCATCACCGCTAGTAACCTCTTTTCTTGCACAGGCTCAGTGATTTCTTGGTATCCACCCAAGCCGCAAGACCAGTCTTGGCTGGCTCTTGGGGCCAGCTCCTGCTTCTTATCAGGAACTGTCTCTGCCTCATTGGCTAGTTCTTGGGGCCAGCTCTACTTATCAAGGACTGTCTCTGCCACAGCTAACTTCAACAATCTAAGTGCTAAACATCATCTTTCATCCCCCTTTATTATGTCGACTGAGATTCTTTTGACTCCCCTTGTCTCACCCCCACACTCCTGCTATGGGTTAGGATTGGGTCCTGTCTCTGAGCCCATGAACTGAGCTCCATTCCCTTGGCATCGCTCAGTTTCTTTGTGAACCTATTTACAATGCAATCTGTTTTGATCACACATGCCGTTCACCTAGATCCCATGCAAATTAAACCAAAGCTTCAGCTTTCATCGAAGCTTGTTGTGTTGCAAGATGTTTATTTTGATCTCTTCACAGCCCAAGCCTCGAATCCCTAATGCCACTTTGCCACGAGCAGTACCTGGTGTCGCTCACCTGTTTACAGCTGACTCCTGAAGTACACTCTTGGACACCAGAGAAAACAACTGTTTGACTTTGTCTTGGTTGTTACTCCTTGAATCACACGAAAAACAGAGTGAGCAGGAGATCCCCTGCGCGCTGGGAGTTTTTGGGCATACCTCTTTAGAAAAAAAGAGGTTGGGAGATGCACACAGAGTACCAGGTAAGGCAGCCAGGGAACAAGAACAGCAGCGAGAGATGGCAGCACAGCAAAGATGGGCAAACAAGCAGAGCCCTTCATCACCTCTGCAAAAGACTCTTCTAGAAACCAAGGAAACTTCTGAATTTTAAAACACATTTCCAGAGGAAAACAAACCTAAAGACTTTTCCCTTCCCTGACATAATAAGGAGCAAAAAGTGGATTTGTCAAAAAAAAAAAAAAAAAAAAAAACAACACCAAACCCAAAACCACACACCCCCCAACCACCCAACAAAACCAAAAAAAACCCACAACAAAACCAACTATCGACCAAACCAAAATCCAAACCACACGCACATAAAACCACCACAAACAAACAAGAGGAAACTTTGTCTGCTGGAGATGGTCACATTAGGACTCCTCACCTATGTCGTTTACTCTCTCCATGTCAACAGTCTGCGTTGGTGAGGAGTAACTGCCACAAATGAATCAAAACACAACCTGGCTTTTCCCAATTATTTGGGCTTTGCAATAATGAATTTTTCTTATGCCCTAGTAAAGTATTACAAAACAAGGTGTCAACAGCTTTTACGAGGATCAGCTGAAGTGACAATGGCAAAAGTTCATGCTAAAAGCTTATTTCTTACCTCGTTATGAGAAACTGCACAATGAAAAGCATTTGCCAGTGTTGTACAGTGACAGTGATAGCAGTAGATAAAAATCCTCTCCCAAATCCTAGTTTTACACCTTATTTTACCCTGCATTCCTCAACAGAAGGGAATGGTCGCATAAGCTGCTTTCCAGAGCAGCTTGTTGACGATGAGGTAATGCTGGGTAGCAGCTTTACAACTTCACCTCCCTGCTGCAGGTCTCATCTTAGTTACAAATCCCTTTCAAAAAGGGAAAGAAGAAGGTTTTTACCTCTGCTAGTTCACTTAGCTCGCTAAGCTACTGCGCTCTGTATTTTCCATCCTTTCTCTCCAAGAAAGCAAAAAAAAAAAAAAACCTTTATGAAAAGTCAACACATTAAACCATCCAACTACTTTAAAGCATAATGCAAACTCACACTTCCAAAGTTTTGTTCTAGTTGGGATTTTCAAAGTAACACAGCACTGTATTATGCAGCTCATGGACTGAAATAGTGCTTTTGAAGCTACTCTAGCTTATCAGTTAAATATGCATTAATTTTTTTATTTTTTAAAAAGATGTATTATTAATTAGGCAACAGAACAGAGCAGCTTCCCTGGAATCATTCCAGTCTGTGACTGAAAAACGTATGCAGGATGCCATCCAGAATAAAACCCCTTAGTAACTCAAGGGGAGGATTTCACACAGTAAGCTCAATATCTAGCCTTTCAAAAAAAAGTACTTTAGGACACAATCTCTTCTCTTTTCAGTTTATGCTGGGCACAGAGTAATTCAGGAGATAGATTAGGGATAGGTGGCCATCTGCTTAGTCCCTACAAGTTAAAAGTAGCACGAGGACTGCTTGTAGAACTGCCCAAGCAAATTTTATCCCCGTCTCTTCTCCTACCCAAACCACAGATTTCCCTTGACAGACTCACGGCCCACACTGAAGATGCCAGAAGAACTAGCAAGTCCCACCCAACATCACCACGCTAATTCAACAGCAGAATGATGTTACTGCTTGAAATAACAAGTCCATGGTCCAATTTTAGATGCTGGACAGACAAAGAACAACTTACATGAATTGAATGACTTCATTATAAATTTGCTCACACTTACCTTATAGGCCCAGCTCTGATCCTGCTGGCCAAGCGCATACATGCACTGCAGAACTGGAAACCAGGAGCACTCAGCTCAGTAGAGGCAGGGAGTATTTAAAGATGCTTTCTTATTCATAGATCCAAAGACAGTCCCCCAGTGCAAATTAAAACAATCTGCACGCCATCGTGGCTTGTTCTTGCTGATATTGCAACAGAGACAGATGCAGAGGTAACCCAGTCCAGACCTGTAAATGAAGTGACAAGGAGGACAATTAGCACAGCAGCCAAGAAGTACTTCACCCTTCTTTAGGGTGTTCTATTACATCAGTGTTTTAATATAAACATGCATGTAAAATTGAATATTCACTTTTTGTGCAAGTATAAATGAGAATGCAAGTCTCAGTTAATGAAGCATGAGCCATAGATTGCTTGATAGAGCACAAAGCAGAAGCCTGTTAGAAAAATTGCCTCTTGCCTGTTTGCACAAGCCAGCTGGCAGGCCAGATTCAGCTAAGAAGTTGCAACAGCACAACCCAAACATGCACCTACAACCCCAGCTCAGGGTATCTCTGTATGGCTGTTGCTCATGATGCTATAACAACTAGTTATTAACAACATTTATTTTGACGGGTGCCCTCTGTATGTGACCTCATGCTCATACACAAATCAAGTAAGCGCAGCTTAAGCAGTTACTGTGCACCAGCTGCCTACGTGCATGGTCTTCCGCTATTGCAAATGCAAGGAAACACAACTTAGCCTCACTGGTAATGAAAGAGCATCAGCTCGTGTGGATTATAGGCAGGCTGTCAGAGACCACAAGCCCACTACGGTTAAGCAGTGCTAGTTTGAGTGTCAACTGCTCCTATTGACAATCATTTTACTTCCTGCCATTCCCAGAAACAAGAATCAAAAACCCCCTGAAACTTCTCACGTTCCACAAAGGCCATTGCCAGCTGAACCATCGTACAAGTCACCTGCTTCCCTGCAGCAGCCTCCAGAGAAAATCCAGGGCACCCATCTATCCACCGTGCCTCCTAGCTACTGGGCAAACAACTGAAAAAGTTTTCAGCATCAGAAAACCCAGTCCCACGTAAGGTGCTGGGAAAATAGCTGCAGGGGACACGGACTTGTTCAGCACCTTCTCGCAGAAAGGCAGTGCAGCAGAACAGCATCTGCCCTCAAACCTGTCTGATGTGACCTTGTGCAACTTGCCTTTTATATTAATGCATTAAAAAAAAAAAAATCACAATCTTCATATTGAGCTCCTGTATAACACAGGGCAGATTGGACTTCCCATAATTAATCTCAGAATTAGAGCTGAGCTTTCAGAAAGGTATCTGATCTCAATTTGGAAATTGTAAGTGATGGAAAATCCACCAAAGCCTGCAATCAGCTGCTCCCTTGCTTCATTCACTGCAGATTTGTTTGACATTTTTTGACATTCATCCACTGGGCCTTGTACTAGTGAAACTGAAAAGCCTTCTATTACCAAAACTTGATCATTTTTGTGGGTCCGGTTTAATTCTCCTGAACTTCAGGAACACTGCCTTGTTACACAATCTATGATGAGCCAGCCCAAGCCCCTCCAAAGACCCAGTGAATCCACACAAAGTCTCAGGTGCTTGCTTTCAGGAACTTGGGATGATACTGGTCAAATTATCCCTTAGGCTTCTCTTTATAGAGGTGAGCTCTTAAAACCCATCTATTAGCATTTCACAGGATTCAGGATTTTTACCACCCAATTTACCCACCACGTCAGATGCCTGGGATGCAGAGCAGGGTGCGCTCCAGATAAATGTTTCCATACACAAACCTCTAACTTGTGTTTCCAGCTGACCAGCCCACACAATATCCAGATGCACAGACGTGCTCCACAAATGCACTCGGATGTCACGTCTCATTTTGACAGGTGTTGGAAGTAATTCAGTAAAGTTGCATTAATGCAACTTTAAAGCAAAAGGACTCCAGGCTAAATTTAACAAAAAAAAAAAAATCCAGAGGGAAGCATACACAAGCTGACATGGTTCTTACGTTGGGCTGGTCATTTCGCCTTTCTCCTCTTCCTTTTTACTTTTCCCTTCCAGAGGGACTCAGACATTAGGCTGAGCGTTGAACTGTCGGTTCAGATTTTCAGCCTTAAGAGATAAATTTCCCTCATGACTTGAGTCATGCCCGTACTAACCTTTTGCAATTGTGTATGTGTAGTTAATCATATGCAGCTACACTGAACCTGATTGTTAAAAGGCTGAGTAAATATAACTACACCCTCGTTATCTTGTTTAAAGGTAGAAAGATTAATTTGAATTCTAACTGGAAATACTGATTCAATGAATAAGCCTGAAATGTAGCGGTTTTCAATTACACTAAGAAATTGGTCTTTTGAATTTCCAAATTATGCAAGGCAAAGCAAGTTCACTTTAATCTATACATGGGGATATATTTGCCATCTTCACAGTGCTGTACGTCAGTGGGTAATAACTATGAGCCAAGTGAAAAAAATGTAATGTTGGCTGTTGGTGCCCTCCAGGGGCCAGGCCGGGTATAGCTTTCAGGCAAAACACGTAATTTTTGAACATTCAAGCAAATACAATAAATATTGCATATTATTACCATGCTTTAAAAGAGTGCGAGTGCCATTACTCATGCTGCCCTCAGTGGACAGTTTCTCTCTGCAGTCCCAGAGACACTGCGATGCTTGATCAAACAGGAGCAATGTAAGGGAGGTACGTATTTGTATTTGACTACCTCACTTTCCCTGCCTGGATTCCTAAGAAAACAAGGTTTATATTCAATTACGTTGTGCGCCTGTCTGTCCTCTTCCATTAGCATGGAAGCCTTCGCCTGGATTTCAGTAAACCTGAAGGACAAGTAGAGGTGGCAATATGCTACATGCTGACAGCATGCATGAAAATAGGCATTGAGAAATGCAAGCAGCTAAACTCGATGCCCCATAGGCTGCGCAGCTAAGCACCAACTCAGTCCTTACACCCCCTACAGACTGAACCATAGGGCGAAAAATCCAAGAAAACTCCATCTTGTAACTTCCATCCATGGCATAAGTTTCTACTTATGGCCACAGGCTTGCTCCAGCTTTACGTCAAACAACTGATACTCTCCAGAGGGCTTTACACCCTCTGGAACAAGACAGAAGGCATCCTTCTGCCCTCTCAGACTGCAAACAGTTCTTCAGTGTAGGCACTATTAACTCATATTTTCTCTTGCCATATAGTAACACAGCGGCCACAAAACTAGACATCAGAGAAAGCAAGGGGCAGGAGGGGAGAATCAGGACTGTCAGAGTACAGGAACAGTCCACAGAAACCCAGAAGATAAACTGTGCATCCTATGCATAGCATATCTCCCACAGAGACCTATCTGATCCAGGATTTTTTCTGGAATTAGTGGAACTCTTCACTGCCTCCCAGCGCACACGCCTCAGTAACTGCAAACAGCATGGCTGAGAGGAGATGTATTATCAGGGCATAGTTATATTAGAATTTCTCCTCCTTGACATTCTCATACATTATGAAAACATGCTGACAAATTAAGGTTTGCATTATTGTACAGCCTCACCTGCAAGAGTAGCTAC
Source organism: Buteo buteo (assembly GCF_964188355.1). Lineage (NCBI taxonomy): Eukaryota > Metazoa > Chordata > Aves > Accipitriformes > Accipitridae > Buteo > Buteo buteo. The sequence goes on from NC_134191.1 coordinate 4,566,308, forward strand.
AACTTTACAGATACTTTTTCTGCAAAATTAGAACTCAGAGGTTTTGGTGTACTAGAGGTGTCTATATGATAGTAAAACCACATCTCCCTTCTTAGCCTCACAGTGTAAATTATCCCATAAAGGTCTTGGTTGTGGAATGCTCCTCTTCCATTGAAGTGGGTATGGCACAACTACTTTGTTTCAGGGGTTGAAATTTCAGCACCTGCTAATTGTTTTCAGCCCACTATGCATAAATGAAGAGATGGTATTTTCTTACAGGCGTAAGTAGGCAGGACTGCACCAGATTCTGTGAAGACCTAGCAGGGCACTACACACTCAGGTCTGAGCCCCGTGCCTTCTTCTCCAGAAAGTCCAGCATCAAGCTCCAGGCCCAGATGCTGACCTAATACACCAACATGATACCTGGTGATCATGAGCTTTCAAGAGCTAAAGCTGCTGAAAGATATACTACAATACCAGGTGCAGAAGTCAGCTTCTGACCAGACCTGCTGAAAGAGTTACCTTCTCCCTCCGTCTCTCCCTGCACAAAGCTCTCTGGTCATGTCAAGAATTGAGACTTTAAAGACGAGGAGGATCCAAAAAGTCTTTGACATAATTAATATCAGATAATTGTTCTGAGTCTTCTTTCATCTGCCAATTACAAGTGGAAACTGGGTCTGGGGAGCTACTGCAGATCATCTTTATGCAATTACAATTTATGATGAACTACCCAGCTCCAGCAGTACTCCCCAAGCTACAGCACAACAACTCTAAATGGAAGACCTGTAGCAGCAATGACATAACGTCAATTCCCAGTATTTAACATGCCCACAAGCTAGAACGTGCACTCCTTGTTTGCTGCTGTATTTGACCGCATAGCTCATGGATGAAAAATTACTTCAGAAATCAGAATGGCAGGTAATTAGCAACACACGCTGTCTTCCATTACTTTGCTTTGTTCTCCTTAAATCATTTCCCATCCATGTTTTTTCTCACCATTTTCAACGTTTATTTGTAGGCAGCTTCAAACTTGAAAAGCAACTTGGCTTCTGGCAACACTACTACATTGTTTTTGCAGCCTGACATGTTTGGGGTTCAGACCGAGCATGGTCCCAAATAGCTAAAAATTTGACAATGAGCAGTCAGCTCAGTGAAGCCAGTCAGATTCCTATGTACCAGTTCACCCTTAGCAGAAATACAGCTCCATCTTTTTACCTCCCAGACTGTAAGACATCAGCTTCTGGTTGAGAGAGGAACACCAGTTAATACACAAACCAATTCTGGCCCATGGGGGACCTCAGACCTAGAGCTGCACGTGCTGCTTTCTGTGAAGGCAACAAAAAGGAAAACTATACTCCACCGATCCTGCCTCATCTGAGCCATTTCACTTACATTCAGTCAAGACTGGTTAACAAAGGGATTCTGGAAGAACAACCTCTATTCTATTTCAGGCCTTCCACTTGCTGAGGTGTGAAAGAAAACTGAGCATGCTTATTTTGATCACCTGCAGACCAGTGTGAGAGGCAGCTCAGCAGGTTTGCCAGCACTGGACACTGCTGAGAAATGCACTCTCTCCCCAGCACCTGCAGGTGGCATGGTCTTCTTGCATATTTCTAATCTGTGCTCTATAATCACATTCCAGGGGAAAAAACCAACAAAACCTTTCCAGATGAAAAGGGGCTTCAAAGATTATGTACTGATTTATGATTTATTTTGTTCAAAACCATCAATTTAAACAATTGCTTTATTTTCCAGAGGCTGTGCTGGATTAGATTTAGAAAACATTGACAAGAAAAGATTAATGCTAGAGAACACGAAATGAGTTAAAGGAGATTGACAATGAAATACACACCCAGCACTGCGCTCAGAACTGCAGAATATGAAGACTCATGAAAAGCACAACTCATATGCATCACAACAGTAGCAAACATCTTCAAATAATGAAGCAATGCCCAACTTCGGAATTAAACTTCAGCTAGTATTTTTAGCTAGATAGCATTTCACTGCAAAGTTTGTGCAGAATGACTAATCATTTAACTCATAACAAGGTATTTTACCTCCACTGCCAGGCTCTCAAGCAGTGCAGGTGTCACCCATGTGCCACCTCTCCAGGTGGAAGAAGTTGAAAATTAGTATTTTAGGTGGCTTAAATTCTGTGTGTTTATCTTGAAACACCTTTTAAGATGATGTATCCACCTTCAAGAACTTGTATCATGTCTTTCTGCTGGCACCAGTCACTTCAGAAAATTCAGTCCAACGTGCAGCGAGGTCTCTAACATCAGCATGCTGACAGTATTACAGACTTCTTCACACTAAGCTGTTCAGCTTGCCCTTAACTTTATAGACATCGATACAACATTTAGCAGACCTCCATTTTGTGTCTTTAGGCTGACTATGGTATACATACATAAATACATAATAAAATGGAAAGGAGAACTTTTTTCAATAAAAATCTTGAAAAGCTACAGCTCAGCTATGAAGGATTTCCACTGGCAATTAAGTTCATCCGCAGCTTTTCAAGGCACAGTACGACCCCCGGAACATTTATATCCAGTGGCAGATTTTTGTGGCAAGTTACACAAGTTTGCTTGAGGGAATTATCAGAGAAGATGCTCCAGTGCACTTCCTGAGACAGAGACTGCTCCATAGGTTTCCCCACAAATATATAACGCAGCTCCTGGGGGGATTTCTCCCACATGAATTCTTACAGGCTCATGACAAACAGGATCTCCAAAGTGATCCAACCAGGAAAAAAATTTTTAAAAAAGCAGGTTTTTCAGGTCAGGTCTTCAGACTGTACAGCTGCAGGGACACATCAGCCAGTACAGCTAAGAGGGATGGACAATGGGACAGTGCGGAGGCAGGAGCACCGACCCCAGTCCCAGCACCCACATAATGATGCACCTTGGGCTCCTCAGCGCTCACAGCATTCCCCTTCCCAGCCGTAGAGCCACTGTCACATATGGGATCTCACGGTCTTTACATTGAAGCTACCAGGACACTGATTCCAGTAGGAAAATATGCGTTGATGTATTTACACTTGGTTCAGCTGTCAAACTGCCTCAAAATGGGAAAGAAATTTTGAGGCATAACCACTAAAATTAATGGCTTTGTAGCAAGCCTGCGATATCTTGGCCACAGACCTCAGCGATTCATGACATGTGACAACATTTCAGTAATCATAACTGCTTTTGAAAATAAAACTACAGCTAATCAGGGTGGTCTTGTTTCCCTTAAATACATTAAAAAGTCATTACCTCAAGAACTCATTACATCAACACAGCACTTGTTAAAGGGCCAGCATCAGAGAATTCTGAAGGGCTTTCAAGATGGTGATACGCCATCCTTCAGTCATTTCCTCCATGGCCCAATTCTTTCATTCAACAGCTAGAAACATTAAGCTTCTAGTTTTTCTGTTCAAAGCTTCTCATTGCCCTTCACTGGCAGAATCTTGCTGAGCTTGGGAAGGAAATCAGACTACTCATATGTATCAGCACATTTCCTCCCCTGGGCCTAAATTTAAAGCAGACAACATGTTTCAGAAATATTAATTTACATGAGATATTTTAAGTGCAGCATAGGAGTTTCCCAGAGTTTTCCTTCTCATGCTTCTAGCTTCATTAATCAACTCAGCCCTGCCAAAATATATTATAGGAAGATGTCTGTAGCCACTGTGGTCTAAGGCATAATCATACCTCAGAGATTAATATTTACAAGCCAATGTCTCCACTTTAACAAGGACACAAGAAACCAAACTGCCTGGCAGTTGCACAATGCTGCAGTTAACTCCTCCCGCACCAGAAGGGTTCTTGCACTAAAAAGGGAGCAAAGCAAGAGGAGAGCAGCACACAAACTGGGAAGAGTCAGCACCTTGAAGTGCACGGAAAACAGCAGATCCAGAAAAGAGCATGTTTCAGGTGGGAGAAGTCTGGAGGAAAAGCCATGGCTTGCACAGGAGCTACTAGGGAGCCAGTCTAGCTCAAGTGCTCATGAGTTACCTGATACAGGTCAGCAATAAAGGAACGGGGAAAGCTCCCCTCCACTTTCACCAAGCTTCTTACTACATTACATATGATGTTTTTGAGAGACCGCAGTCAAATAGCAAAATCCCACAGTGGTAGCACTGTGCCCATCCCTCCCTACGGCTCTCAACAGGAAGATGGCTCCCACTGAAGAGCTGTATGACAGAAGTTGGCTGTCACAGAGCCACAGGGAGGAAATAACAGAATAACGGCAATAACAGCAACAGTGCCGAGAAGCTCTTAAGATCAGCAGTATTTGAGCCAGAATGACACGGTTGTCACTGCTCTGTTCTCACAGAGCAGAGCACCGGTAACAGCACGTCACAGCAAGCTGCAAACACAAGCCAGAAACCCTCTCCCAAACTGCACGCTCCTCCAGAGCTCTGACACCCACATCATGTCACCCATGACCAGCTGCTCTCATCTGGGATGCCATCAACACTGGCCACTGCACTCTGCAAGCCTTCCTCCAGCCCTCCTCCTCGGCTTGCTTGTGCCCATGGCACACCCGACCTCTAATCGACAACCCTAGTCTCACTGATTAGGCTGAAAATAAGCATGACTGTCTTCTCATTAGCTGTATGCATAGCAAACAGGCAAAAGTCTCGTGGCATTTCAATTTTAAAAGGTTTCTTGGTACCTTACTTCCTTTGTTTACACCTGCCATGTTTACATTGATGTTGGCTACCCGAAATGGCAGCAGAATGTTTTTGTGTTTATAACACCCTTTGTTTCTGCTACAGCAGCAGCAGGATCCCAGCTCCACACTCAATCTTTAAGTGACAGAATAGCTTGCATGGTCATGCCAAGGCACATAAAAATTGCTAAATGCAGCCAAATGCTTCTTCAGATCTGGATAGAAGTATCTTTCCAATTTTAATACAGTTGCACGCACTAATCTTTGTGCGCCACAGGTCCTTCTTCTCAGCCGGGAGTAGAAAAGTAGAAGCGGTTTTTGCACTGCTTGTTCTACTCTGCAACAATCAACTGTGAGAAATACCACCAAACCAAAGAGTAAGTTTTCCTCCACTGATGGATACACCCTCTCTAGATTTTCAATTCAGATTCTTCAGATTTCTCCCAAGAAAGATATACACAGTGTTACTAAGAGCTTTGCATGTCATTCCAAGCAAGCCATTTTGAGAGTGTGTTGGATAAAGAGCTTGCATCAGCCTAGTAACATTTTCTCCAAGCTTAATCAGCTCAGGATTGACAAGTGATAATGATAACCTATATGCACTTAAGCTTTAGAAAAAAACTAAGGCTGTGGTCCACACTTCTGTCATTTTCTCATGCTCTTCTACAGAAGATACTCCAGTTAAACACTTGCACTCCCATAACCCCTTTGGTCCTAAACCCAGGCACTGCTTCTAAGAAGTGATCATTTCTTGCTGAATTCTGCTCCCTCCCAACAGCCTGCAGTTCAAGTTTACACCTAAATTCACCTTACCAAGCGACACCGGTTATTGTAACAGACAATATACTCAAATACTGCCCCTTGCAAACACAACTCCAGACCCGCGAACCAAGACCTGACCAATTTCCTTAATCAATTGCAATAACACTGATCAAAATTCTCCACAAGGAGCAAAAGCCCCCAGGGCCCTTCAGCTCCAGACCCACCACCCTGAGGGATTACTGCTCCTTCCCTCGGCAGGGCCTTTTGCAGCTGTGTGGAAAACACACGGCAAGGGCACGCAGGGAGAGAAGGAGACACAGCAAGAGACAACAGACACCTGCGGATTTGATGGCAAGTATTTGTGTTGCATCGGGCCAGGGAGGGTGGTTGGGGGGAGAAGGGCTTTTTAGGGGATTGCACACCCCAGCACGCCTCACAGGAGGGGATGAGAGGGGTCATGGAACTAAGATGGGCTGCAACAAGGTGAGAAAGCCCTTTGGTCCGAAACAAACTATTCAGTACTTCTCTGTTGCATGATCTATAGCCATACAATTTGATTTTCCAGAAAAAAAAAAAAAAAAAAAAAAAATCACACAAGTTACAGCTCTTCTCTTTGCTCTCCAGTTATCTGGGGTTCACATCTGTGGCAGATCTTTCAAGAACAAACATGAGACCTTACTGCTCACAGTCTCCAAACGAGCCAGCTGTGAGCACCCCTGAGCACTGCAGTGGAAGAGAGGAGCCACATTTAGTAGTTCTATGTCTAAAACTATCTTAAACAAACCCCCCTTCTTCTGGACCAGTCCTTTCCATTTACATCACCATCCACCCATGTAGCATGAAATACTACTATAAAGCTGATAATTACATTTTTACAGAGATTAGATGTTAAATGTTTTCAGATTGTATTTAGGGCTCAAACACTCCAGTTCAGTTCAGCATAGGAAGTAAGTTATTCCTATTTTCCCCAGAGAAAAACAGTAGTTTCCATTGAATAGAAAAGGTATTTCCGCCCCCCAAAAATTGCGTTGGCTTAAGACCAAGAACAGCCAGATTTCAGGCCTGTACCAATAGAGATTCTCAACTCAGAAATTTCCCCCTTAAATACCTCTGAAAGAAATGAAAAGAGCTCCTATTAGTATTACTCCTAGAGCTGAAAGACCTTCAGATATCAAATTCTGAAATTATTCAGTTACTCTGTGCCAAAAGAGCAATTTCAGAGTACTTGGGGAGATGGGTATTTAAACATTAATTCGTAAGCCTCTCTCTTGCTTCCAGATCTGCAAGAATATATTCTGCACAACTGGAATCAAAGCTAGGCTTACAGAAGAATTAATACTTGAAGCCCTTTGAGGACTTTTTCCTCTTAAAACAAAGACACTGCTCATTCTCACATCAGCATCTACATACCATCCCAAGGCAGCTTGCTCGCACAGTACCCACAGCACACAAAAGCCTTGTACTCACCCAGCCACAAGGACAAGCGAGACCAGCATCCAGAAAAAAAATAATCCTGCTGTACTGGAGACAGAAATAAGTATCAAACTTTCACAACGCTCTCCAACAGGACACAGAAACCTCAGAACAGCTCAACCCTAATGCCACCCAGCCCCAAGAAGCCTGGAGTGGGGGCCAGGCCACCTCCTCATCATCCCCTGCAGCTGTGGCCGGTCCCAGCACCTCCCAGCAATCAATTAATCTGTGCCCACCTGGGCTGCTACACCTGAGGCACATCACACCCTCACCCTCTCAAGGCACGTCCCCCACAGCAGACACAGCTGACGGCGCAACACCCATCACGTCTCACACTCTCAGGTCACGTCCCCCGTGCCAGAGTTGATGACCCATCACGTCTCCCTTTGGGGAGTATCTCATGGAAACCCTGGTGCACCCGAGGAGCGTGGCACACAGATACAGCGGTCGCACAACACCAAGGTTTCAGCTTTTCTAAGGCATCGTGACAGCTCAGAACTTTCTATCCTGTGACAAATGTTAACGTTTCAAGTTTTTTCCCCAATTCAGAATCAATTGCTGAAATATTGTATTCTTAATGTGTTAAAACGTTTAGGATTTTAAGCACTCTAACTTTTTTTCTTTGTACCAGGAAGAATACGTAGTACTTAAACATACACAACAACAAAAAGGTTTAAGAAGTCTATCACTTGCAAAGACTTGCCCACGCAGATTTGCAAAGTACAAGTATTCACTTAGACTGGTAAACACACTAAAACTTGGTAAGTGCCACTGAGGTAATTTAAACAGTGCAACAAAATGTTCAGCTATACCTCAAATTCATCGGCACAGCTCATTGCATGCCACTACTTCTGAAGCAAAAAAACCTCCAAATACCCATTCTGTCTAATGCTACAGCAGTTTCCCCTTCTTGTTGCTCCCACCCAGTATTCCCATGTTCAATTGCTGCAGGAGAAACTATTTGCGAGGCAGGCTGTGATGCTGATCAGTAATTTCTAAGAATTAGTGTGGAATCTTGGCATTCTCTATCTCCTCTACAGGACAGAAGGCATCTCATGAATATTACTTATTCCCTTTTAAACAATTTTCTTTAAATCCTTCCAGGTTTCCTTCAGTAAATGGGAGACTACAATGCACATGGTAAAAATAAGATAAGAATCTGCTAGAATCAACCTTTTTTAGTGCTGCTAGTTTAGAACAAAAATGTATAAAGCGTACAATGTAATACACATCAGATGGAAATTGTGCTGACTTCTAAAAAAACTAAAGTGGCACTGAGTCCTTCCCTTACATTTCCTGATCTGCTTTTCAGTCACCTACAGACAATAGTTCATTTGTGAGAAACATGAGTATAGTAATACTGTGTACAGTATTAACTATTAAAATTATGTAATTTGCAGACAATATCAGCATGACCGGGGTCAGTTCTTATCTGAAAAGTAGTACTGAATGAAGTCTTTAAGAAGACACATTTTTTCCAAGGACAAAACAATTAAGCAGCAGGAACTGTTTCTGTTTGCCTGGGCCATCTCTCCTTTAGGAAATACTGTGACCAATGCAAACTGGTTTTACGCTGGTGCCCACTTCCTAACCTAAATCTAAGTGAAGGTGCCGGGCGGTACCTGAAATCCTCTTCCCTTCCTCAAATTATAAAAACAAAAGGAATGGAGACGTTGAAAGCAGCCCACTGAAACCATCCAGCCACATTTGCTAATGGGCCACTTTCTAGCTTTCAGCAAGGGAATGCTATTACGTCCCTTAATCCACCTGCAAATCGATGATGATTTTAACTTGCTTTCAGCAACAAGATATGTGTGCATGGACTGTGCTATCTGACGAGCCAGCCACCCGTACATGATTGATCAGCATCCTACCTCGGGTGTGTCAGAACCACAAAAATATGACAAATTCTCTTCGTCACGCTTCAGCTTTTGCTGGTTGTTAACACAAAACAGGTGTAAAGCAAAGGAATAAAAAATACCAGCCGTCATGGCAGATATTGGAGAAGAGGACTGTGAACAAAGGGCTAACAGAAAGAATCCCTGGAGACCGGCCTTCAGCAGAAAAGACTGCCTGAAACGCCCTTCCCTGTCTCCAGCAGACAGTCAATCACAGGATAATTCCCTCCAATTGTTTCACGTTAAACTGCTAGTTATACTTAGAGCTGTGTTTCATTAGTCTTTAACGAATTACAAGAAAACTGCCCAGGATAAACTTTGCTATCTACCTGATACCAAAGTAGGATATGTACTTTTGAAAATGCTTGGTTTCTGCCTTCGTTTTTAGGCTCCTGATCAGCTTTTGAAAACTTGATCTACAGAGGGATCAACCAAAATCAGACCTTTGTTTTAGGGTATGTACCACCGATCCAGCTTACACCGTCTCTGCAGATCAGTAAGACAGAGAAAGTATTGTGTCTCCACTTGAGCTGGCAATCAAAAGTCAAGAGTTTTAACTGACTGTCTCACTACTGCAACCAGAAAATATGGCTGAGGTACCTTTTGCTGACAGTCAGCTCTGGAATTTCTGATGCCCTCTGAATTAGCAGAATCTGAGACTTAAAACTGCCTCTCCCATAAATCTTGTTCAGTGTAGTCCTGAATTAAAGTCCACCGAGACTGAAAGGAGCCCTTCCTTCACTGAGTTTGGGAATGAATACCTTGTGCGATCTCTGAAACCTACTGAAGTCTACCATACACTTGATCCTGCCTTTAGTTTTCCTTTTTCATGCCTGATCCATGACCTATGCTCTGTTCTGAACATGAGAGCTTATCTGCAGCCACATCTTTCCCATTTTGGCTCTCAGACCTTTGTATAAAATGTTTTCAAATACAGTCCACATGTTTTTTAATATACTGAACTTGAATTTCATTTTATGGAATCCAAGCAACTGTGTTTGGTAATTTCTTTTCCCTTAGATCTATCCATCCGTTTTTTGTTGTTTTTTTTTTAAAATACCAGTCATGTACTTACTGTACTTTAATTTTCTGATGTGGCCTCGCTTCAAGTTTTGACATTTTGCTGAAAAGTTTCAACAGCAATTAGTCAAAACACGATGACGTTTTGGTTTTCAGTTTAATCCATACCAGAGCATAGACCAAAGCAGTTTCCTTCCAGCGAACACAGACCTTCTAATTACACTCACTAATCACAGGAGAAGTAAGAGCTTTTTGGTGGAGGAGTGCCTCTCTGAGTTCATGCTCCCGCCTAACGAACATGATTTGATGCTCCTTCATGATAAGTGACAGGTTCCACATCAGCAGCTGGGCGCAAGGCAGGGCTCCCACGAGAAGCCTTGGCTCCAGTTTACAGCCCTTACCGACTCTCCCCACGCTGCATTTAAACCCCTCTGTTTCCCCTAGAATCAGCTTTGATGATCTCCCAACACTTTCTGATTTAACCTTTTGCTACTTTTAAAAAACATGCTGACTGTAACCAATTGAATTAACTTATCCGGAGTTAGGCAGCACTGTTTCCAGTGGTTTATGGCACAAGACTGGGAGACCAGAAACCGAGACCAGCGCTGCAGGGCTGCATCTCAAACCTCATAGCTGAAGAAAAAGTAGGATATTTAACCCTACCCTTAACCAGTTTTGAGTTAACTCTGGGTCCTGAGCCATTCCAGCTCTCCCAGTGCAGAGAGAGAGTGCACCTCTCTTCGCTTGCTCCTCGTGCCCCTCCAAACTGGAATGTAAATGTTAATGTTGTCCCTAGGGGATGATTGCTCTTAGTGGACTAAGGCAATTCAGATATTTATCACTAAGCACTTCTACATCCAAAGTATGTCATATGTTCAAAGTTTCCAACAGCAAAATTGATCCGTGTTGTTGCTCCAGAAACAACTGCATTGATGCACAGGTGATAGTGGGTTCGTACCTGCATCTCCAGAGGTGTGCTGGAACATCTGCTATTTACAACATCAACCAGGACCCATAGCAGCATTTTGTATAAAGGGATATATATGGACAAATAATTTTGACTAGATATTTAGAGAAAAAAGGATTTGAATACAGAAAAAAAATCCCAAAGTTTCCATAGAGAAAAAGAAACGTTATGAAGCCTATTGGATTATTTATCCCATAATATTATTAGAATTGTCACAAATATTATCACCGTGGCAGCAAGTAATTATTTGGCATTCCTTAGCTCAACATAAAATTGTGTCAATGTTATCAGTAAAACAATACAACTTAGCTGCTGTAACATCTGGAATAAACGTTTCCAGAGTACAACATTTTTCTTGTCAATCTGGTAAGCTAATAGACCATTAAATATTAGAGAGCAAGGAAATGTATCTCACACATATATACAGCAATAGCACCCCTGAAGGAGGATGGTTGTTTCACACTGACTGCATCACTGATTGCAATGCGAGTACATAGCACAAGCTAGCACCCTAAAAACAGCCGTAGTGACTATCACAACACCATTTTGTCTCCTAAGTCACTTAGGAGCTCATTAAAATTTTACCTCAGTTCCACACTTGTCTGAATCATAAGAAAGTTCTGAGCTAAAACCAGATGGTACATCCTGAACCTCTTTTACAATTTCCTGTCAAAACCCATCTTTCCCAACAGGTAGGAAATGAAGGGGAAAGAAACGATGTTTAAAACACAGCATAAAATGCACCACAGAGAAGCACACAAAAGCACTGCCATTACCAAGCAGGTATCTCAGACTTGGTCTCTAACTCAATACCATTATCATAAGCGGCCTCTAAGTTTTAAAATCCCTGCAGCTGCAATCTGACTCCTACACGCAGGAAATAACTGCTTCTGTAACGCTGTTCCTATTGTCCTGTTTTGCAAATACTGCATCTGTACTGGACATACACAAATACTCCAGACGCAACTGCAGCCATCCACACAAAACCTAGAGCAGGCCAGATTCCCAGGAAGAGGGACGCCAGCCCAGCCAAGCCCCCACAGGGTCCATTCATTGTGTTCCTCACGCTGGGGCAAGACCGGCAGGAGATGCAGCCCGCAGTGCCAGCACTGTGTCACCCAGGGATGGCGGAGCTTGCAGATACCTGACAAGACAGTTCTCCAGATGCTCTGCGCCAGCAGCAGGAACGATGCCTGGGCCAAATATGTAATACAAGGCAATGTGAACCGTGACAACAGCAAAACAAGGCGATGTGAGACAGTGAGCTCGCTTGTTTAACTAACAATGACACAAATCAAGAGCAATTCCATAAAATTACAGAACTTCTCTCTCCTCTACATTTACACGCAAAGGGTAACTACCTACCTTTAAAAATATGCAGGTCTGATATGGCTTGCATCCCCCAGGTTGCAGCAAGGTTACCCATGCCAACGTTGTCCAGAAAGCATCCTTAGGTGAAAGAGGTCTGTAAATGATGGATGATGAGGTGGGCTAAAGTTCGTGTCTTTCAAAAAGACTGAAAGTAGGAAAAGGATGAATCTGGAATTCTGGCTCTGTAACATAATCACCCATCTGAAAATGAGGATGCAGATACATATAGATATATATTTAAACAGTTATAAAAAGTAAGGGCTAGCCCAGCTTGCACTGAAGCCAAGAATTATCCTAAGGTGACTGCAACAGGATATGGACCACATGTTGCAGCAGCAAAGCTCCTTGAGGGTATGGCTGGGTCTGGAAAGTTCTGCAAGAGAAACTTTCGCCCGTGAAATGCAATTCCTGATGCTCTTTATATCAGAGCATGTTCTGCTGGCTCTGATTAGCTGGCAGGGAAGAGCTGAATTATAAGCAAAGAGTGCAGGATAAATACTTGTTATCAGAAAAGCACTAGGTGATTGCATCCCAGTCCCAGGATTTTATTCACCGATCTCACCATTTGGCTGCTCAAACTATTCCAGCATCTCTGGGTATCATCATAACATTGTGTAACCATTAAAAAACATACGAATGGTAACCATTAAAAAATTTAAGAATGCCATGCACAAGGTAAGTGCTGCCTGCATATGAGGAGACAAGTTTTAAAGCACCAATTTTAAGTGGATGTGATACATGAATTACAAGTCATAAGCCTGTCTTTCAACCATAATACTGACCAAGTGGCTCCCTTCATGTACTTAATGCTGCTATATAGAGTCAGCAGCTGCTTAATAGTTAAATGCTTCAGATTATTGCATAAATCCCAATTTTTATGCTTTTACAGTATGCCTCACAAAACTGAATTACCCCAAAACCAGCAGAAAAAGGGAAATGGCCCTGCAAATGTAAGAAAAGAAGAAAATCCATGACTTGAAATCCTATTCCTTACTCACCTAAAAGATTTTTTATTGACTTTTCATACTTGCCATAAAATTAAATCTCCTGCAATTGATACACAGCTTTTAAAAAAAGCATAGGTTGTATTTGTGCTACTACTGAAACATTTGTTTCAGATCATTCAGAACTTGGCCACCTCTAAGAAAATGAAAGGTCTAGGCATAGTCTCACTGATGTCCACACAAGATTTATTCCAGACTTTAAGATGAGTATGGCAGGATGTTTCACAGTCGAGTGTAGTGGCACTTTACCATATACGTCTACATAGATGAAGCACATGACAGCAGATTTAAAGAACTCATTCAGAAAATTCCAGGGGGTTTATCAAAAGTCAAATACTAATTTTTTTCTTATTTTGACTTTTGGGGGAGCAGAGATGTGGGAGGAAGTTCGAAGGTTTCTGGCTTCTTTTCCTTTTTCTGAAAAGCAGAGCAAAGATAAATAATCAGTAAAAACTTTCTTTAATGGAAAAAAATCTTTTTCTTCAAAAGGCATGCAAATAGAGAAGTTTTTTTCAAGCTGAATAGGTGCGTTTTAGATTCCACTGCAACAGTTTTGGATTTTGAAGTATCCTGACCACATCAGTTATTTGCTAATGTAAGCATAGCAAATTATCTGCTATCATCTAGCTGAAGCTATTAGACTGCAGTTAATAATTTACTGCTCAACTCATCTTTATTCTGAACATGCAAATTATTAATTGATTACAGGTTTTCTGTAGTCATCTGTGCAAATGACTGCTCTTGCCATTCATTACTGCCTCCTTTTCCACCTGCCCGTCAATCGGCTGTAGCTCTTCTTGGTGATGCCAAAATGACATTTCAGTCTTGTGCTGTTTCTGAAGTGATGGAGCTCGAATGAAAGCACAAGCGGAGGAGCCCATCAACAGATATGTAGCCTCTCAGGTGTGTGATGCTGACATTTGGGACGCATGATGTTCACTGGGTTTTTGGCACTTTTGGAAGACGCTATGAAAAGCGCGTAACACAACACGCTGCTCCTGTGCAGGGCAAGTAGAGACCGTAAGCAAGAAGTCAGAAACTAGAACAACTCAGGTGCTTTGCACATCTGCTCTCGTATTTGCAGGTACATAAGGTAAAAAGGATGGTTGGATCTACAGAGATACAGGGTTATTAAACACGATGCTTTTCACGTACACCAGGCACACAGCCACTTCCTTCTTTTTGAGACCTGACTCTTGCTGACTCGAGGGTATTTTGGCAGCCTCACACATGCAACGCAGGGCCATGCTTTACAAAGTACAGCTATAGTATCGGCTTGTTATGTGAATCTGGAGTGCTTTATTCACAAGATTCCATACACCAAGTATTTCCATGTCTGTGCACAGAAGGCAACGGGTGCCATTTGGCTGCCCGGACTGTCAGCTCTCTATGGCAAGTATTTTCTGTCATAACCCCTACCCTGGGTAGCAAATAAGGTGAAGACTTTATAAAAAAGGTCCAGTGAGATGTCTCAATAGATTCATTTTAAAAGGTCACTTAAAATACATCTGTTTGTATACAAAAAACTCTTATTGCTGATAGAGAAAAAAAGAAGAAGAAAAAGAAAATATTGATAGAACACAGTGCCACCCTGAAGATTTGGAAAGAAATGGAGCAGTTGTAGGTGCCTCCTCTGGCAAGGTAGATAATAACATACGATTCCAGATGAGCTTCACGAGTTAGATCTACAGCAGTTTTACCCGTTTTTCCACCAGGCACTGAGAACGGGTTACTAATAGTTTCCTGCTATCTGCTAAAACAACAATTGCTTAGGTCATGGTAAAAAGCCAGGATATCTGGCTGTATTTATTCTATTACAAGCAAAGTTTTTAATCTTGTAAGAAATCATGTGATGGCTTTATCTCTAGCATTAAAAAGACCTACCTCCAGGTCCCTGTGCTTGGAGTGACTGTGTTAGAGGAGGTGAAGCAGGAAAAGCCTGGCTAATTTCAGAGCTCTGCCCACAAGATAGCACCAACACATCCCAGCCACAGGACGAGCCTAGAGCTCTCAGGCTTGGCAGGAAAGATCATTTAAACAAGTACTTACTGCAACATGGTGAAGACATGGGAAACGCACAGCATTTGCATTCTGTTCTAAAATCACAAATCACCCCTCCCCAAAAGAATGACCAGAAATCAGAAAATTTGCTTGTTTGTTTGAAGAGAATGAATTTGGTTTTTTCTGTTGTTTTTTTTTGTTTTGTTGGTTTTTTTTTTTTAATGACACATTTGCATTACATCTTCAGTATTTTTCTTTCCACCCTGAAGACTAGAAGAATAACATTTTCCCTTGCGGAGTCTCATATAATATCTTCATCACAGAAACACAGACTTTAGGAAAACACAGCAAGGCTCAGATACTCAAAAGGTATTTGAATGACTAACTCCCCTTGGTTTCAATGTGTGTGAAAGGCGTAAATATTTTTGAGACCTGGGGACCAAACATGAGACTCACTAAAAATATGTACCCGTTAGCAAAAATGTCTGTATGTTACTGTTCTTCCCAGCTATTGGTGGTACTTGCTTCAGCTCTCAAACCTAGTTTAAGGTAGCAACATATCATCAGGGTTTTTTGGACTGCTCTTACTTCTGCGAAGCAGAAAAGAGGTTTTTCTCTATGCTGGCTGCCTCCTGGTTTTCTCCCCCTGCAGGTCTGAATCTTTTCCATCCCACCTCCATAATTTTAGTGAGGAAAGGAGACAGGGAGAAAGAGATGCTCACATCTGTGTAGAGTCACATCTGTAGCCAGCCCTCCTGTATTCAATCCTCTGATTTGGCTGTAAGGAAGAAGCAGGTCTTGATTGCACAGAGCTTTGAAGTTTAATGGTGATTGGAACATGTGCTGAAAAGACAGTGTCACTACCACATTTATATCAAAAGTTGATTATCTATTGAAAGGAAGTCTGTTTATATGTTTACTTCCACTTAGTTAATATACGTGGAAAGGAGAGGAAAATTAGCATATGAAAATGCCAGATGTGACTAATAGCTACCAAATTAAGATAGGGCTGGGCTCAGATCAAAGGGGTCTGCTAATTTGGAGTAAGTCTGATATTGTTTCTTCTGTCTTAGAGTTACTTTAGGCCCCCACGGTAAAAAGATTTATTGGGAACCAGAAAAACACATCTGAGTTTCTCATTTTACAGACTTTATGTTTGCATGATGATATTGTTTCTTTTACACAGTTGCAGGATAGCACCAAAAGAACAGCATAAATCCTCTCTGGTACCTTTCAGTCCATGTTCAAAGACGTGAAGTATTTGGCATAGAAGATTTATGCACCAAGGTGATACTCTAACAAATTATGTCAAGACATCTGAAAGTCATCATTTCTGTGCACATGCATGCATTTTAAAAGAAAATCTACAAGAGGATCAAAAACAAGATTAAACCACATCTGTTTGGGTTTAAACTACATTGTCTGCAAAGTTCAAAGTTGTTTCCTTTCGTCTAAAAAAACTTACCCAGCTGTTTTTTATCTTAAATTCCTACCACTATCAAAGAAGTGTTTTCATTGGCCAGCCAGTGTTGTTTCTAGAAGTTGAGCTAGTTGGGAATGGAGCTAAGTAAGAAAATATGCTTTATTCATCAAAGGTCTACCCTCTGTGACTTGACTTGGCACACTGAGAAAATTAATAGAGAGGTTTCATCAGGTTCTAATGGGAGCAGTGTATCTACTGTATGTCATCATGCCATAAATTAGGTCCTCAATCTTTTTACGCAAGTAATTGACTACAACTGACACCGATAAGGAAAACATGAGACAGAATGAATTGGAAGAGGCACAAATTATATAATAAATAAATACATACAGCACAAATTCAATACATGGGAAAGAGAAATGTTTTGAAAACTGTCATCAATCAGTAAACATTCTGCATAAATGCAGGTGCTGTGCAGTAGTGTTGTAATAGCAGGAACTGTTCAGCTACCACTGACAAATGTACACACACATGTACGTGTGTATGTATATGTATACAGGCACACACACAAAATAACACTAGACCATGAACTCCTGATCTTCAATGTTAAACAAAGAGAATAACAGGTGGTACAACAAGACTGCCTCCATCATAGTGACAGTGTTTTGTGTTAAAATATGAAAGAAATGTGAAGTTAAACTAAAGGCATATGATGCGACAGCTGCATAGCGAGCCATGAATTTCACTTTTCTCTATGCCCTCTGCCTTTTTGAATGGCTTCAAGCAGCATGTGAAGGTCTCTTTCACACACCAGAGCCCCAGTTTCACTCCAGTGGGAACTGGCTAAAGCCTCTCATGAACTAGGCTACATCCTGACTACTAGAGGCAAAGTTTCCTACATCCTAGGGCCAGTCTGGATTCACCAACCAAGCAGCAAAACACTTTATCCTGGCCAAGCTGTTCTCCGAGCTGCCCTCTCTCCCCCTCCCAACACACACAGCATGGGAAGGGAACTGGCATCCATCACCCTTTCGACCAGCAGCCCAGGGCAAGAGAAGCTGCAAAAGCTTGGGTTGTTCAGGTGGGCAGGAGGGTGTGCGGGTGGAGACTTGAGGGTCCCACTCTGGATTTTGGTACCTAACACCCCCGAAGTTTTCTTTACTTTGAAGATCCAGCCCTATTCTTTCTGAAGTCAGGAACATAACTTGCTTTTATTATGCAGCAAACAGGAAAATGGAGTAGTTGTGCACTCTACAGCTGGTCTACTAATGTCACGATCTTTTCAATATGTTCATTATTCAGTTGTCACAGATTCATACATTTGATAGCTCTCAATCTGCAGATCATTCCTATCATAGCATAACAGCTGGCATTTCATGCCATAACACTATAACTATGTACCCATAATGTATAGAACATATGGGGCTAACTTTGCTTACCAACTGAGTACATATTGTGTGCTCCGCAGTCAAATGTAATTTTACACATTTCCAATTTACATTTAACATTGTGTGGGATAAACCAATAAATCATTTGGCCTGGAAAAAGGAACAATAACAGCTAATTTATGACTAATCAGAAGCACATACTTTTTGTTGTGTTTGTTTTCACTGGAATGTTGAATTTGAAAATATTTTGGGTGGTCTTTGTTCTAAATTTGTTCCTCTCCTCTTTCCAAAGTCTAGTATGTCAGAGTACCCCCTATTTGACTTATCAGTTCCACACAAACGGAAAAAATGGTGGGTCAATCTGTTGACATATGTTTAGAGACCACTCATAGAAGGCTGGCTCTCTCCGTACAGCTCAGGAGGAAAACCTATAACTGAATTCTCCAAGGGGGGAAAGTTCAAGAATAGAAATAAATCAAGATGAAGAACAATAGGAAAATATGCTGTCAATTTATTCAAACACCTTCTGGCATACAGCAAGAAAAATGGCCCCAGTGCCCCCATCATTACTTAATGCAATTCTCTTTTTCCAGGTCACGGTAATACATGTTCCAGCCACCATCTGAAAATTAAATACAAAGCTGGCGAGAAACAGAATTCATACAGCTCCAAGGGGATGTGTTCAATAATGCCCAAGTGCCTTAGAAATGTAAGTCAAATTTTCAAAGTCCCAAAGCAACATTTAGGCCTAATTTCAGTGCTTAAGTCTCATGCCTTTAAATATTCTTTTGCATCTGGCTTAGGCCAGCAAGTGCATTCAGCTGTAGTTACACAAACTTCTTCATTTTTTATAGGAGAACCATGCCTCTCCATAGCAGATCATCCGATGAGCAACAGCAACTGGGCCTAGGAACGGCAATGCAGCAAAACCCAATAATTTCAAAAATATGCTGCCATTGCCTGTCACGGATGCTCCAGAGCCCTCCACAGGAGGTGAGCTGAGGACAGAGACCGAGCAGAAAATATCCTGGCTCTATCCGCTGCACGTAACAAGTCCCTTCAGTGCTATTTCAGGGTATTTCTTTCCCCTTCCCAGACCAATACACCCTTCATAATTTCAAAGATGGATAGATGCAGATTGGGGGTTTTGAGGTTTTTGGATGAATAACAGCAGTAAGGGCCATCCAAGTGATTTGAATTTCAAATCCGTGGAGGAGCTGGAGGGCAGCCCTTGGTGGATGGTTGGTCATAACTGCCTGTGCAGCAAATATTTTGGTGTATTCACTTCCTAACTGCATCTTACTCAGTAGCAGACAAGTCTTATTTAGCAAAACAGATTACAGAAATCCGCACTTTCACTGCGGTCCTTGAAAATTTCTGTGTGAAAAGAACAAATGTTTTGCTTAGAAAAAAATTGTGTGTATATATTGTGTAAATATGGGATAAGTATTTATAAGGATTGTGTGTATCTGAGTCACATAAACATGCTCAGACACATAAAACTTCCTAGGAGCTTTTCACAGCACTGATGCTATGAGAGAGACACACACACAGAGTATGCCAGCGATGCTCTCTCACTAACCGGTTCCCTTGTGATATGACCGAATCTCGACAGCTAAAAGCAATAGACCTCTCCAGTTGTGGACAGACAGTCTTCCTGAGATCACTGCCTAGTGGGTAGAGATCAGAATACTCCTTTGTGCTTGGGCAATTCATGTCAGAGGTACCATCAAATAGTCAGTTTAGGGTGAACACTTCATCCTCTCAGTCCCACAGCCTCCTAACACTCCCAGAGAGTCATTAAGTGCCCATTTTCAAGCATCACAATACCAGAAAACATGAAAATTTAAACCCCAACAAGATCATAGTGTTGACATCACATTGACTTTGCTAATACTGCTTCACACTATGTAAACTTTGAAGGCTATAGTTATGGGAAAGCATTGCAGCCTTCCTTTCCAGAGTGGTGAAAAAGGTAGCTGAGCCCTTTCTAAACTACGGAACCATCTGTTGTCTTTTAAAACACATACCCAAGAGCCAGCTATTCAGCTTCATGCTCACCTGTAGAGCACTTCAGGGAGGAGGTGCAATATGTAATAGCTCTGCTTCGCTAATTGAGCTCTGCACTGCCTTCCTCAATGGCAACGTCTGGCCTTACACAAACAGCTTTAATAACACAGTGCTCTGGAGGGAAAAATAGACTCAAACAAAATCCTTTCCTTTAATCACTCCAAAACACAGTAAATATTTCAAAAGAACTTAATGATATAAAAGCAAACAAGAGAGGCAAAATTCTGCTGTTCTGAAAACAATTTTAGAGATGTTTTGTGTCCAAAGAGACCATTTTAAATATTGTCAGACCTCCAGAATGTTCTTATTAGTCCTACTACCACAGAACCTGTGAGCTCTGGTCAAGTGCTTTGACCTACTGTACAAAGACATGAAGACACAACCCACCCCGAGGCAGTTTGCAATTAAAACAAGGCAAGAGAAAAGCTACGGATACAGGCAAGGCAGTGAGGCATTCAAGGTAACCCTGATCACCCAGCCAAGCTGTACTTCGGTATAATCTTTAGATTTTTGATGCCTATCAAACAACCACAGGGACGTTTATGAAAGTTTTGAAGGTAAAATATGCACTTTGTGAATGCGCAAGAGAGGTTCCTCCCATAAGCATGAAGCAAAATGCAAGTGTAAATCTAATTGGCATGGGACGGAGATGGGCATCATGGGCAATCCGCATTTGGGAGTCAGCCTTTCAGTAACGACAGTGAAATGACCCATGGACAGGCTACAGTGGGCCTCAGTAGCACCTGGTAAGCAAAGCCGAGGCGTTTATAGGTGATGTGAGAGAGGAAGGGGTGTCAGTGAATGGACGTCAATAGAAGGACAAGACAGAGTGGTGCAGGTACCAGAGGGTCAGGAAAATGTAAGGAAAGTGTGATATTACAAAAAAAAAAACTGCTGAGGGTGCTGTTTCATTTCAGCATTACAAATTAATAAGTAGCTTATTTTGTCTGAAAGTTTAGCGTCTTGCTGTCACTCCTATTTTTTTCTTCCTCCCCACATCCAGCCAGTGTGGACAGACCATTGCTACTATCAAAAGCAGTGGAGAAGACTGAACCAACCACTGTGCAATCAGACCAGGTCTGAAGCCAACACAGAGCTAGAAAGTTAGGGGAGGAATTGAAGAGAAGTCTGAATGGAAGAGGACTCTGCGTGGGATGAAAGGGAGCATCATCCTTTGAGTTACAGCAAGGAGAAGGCTGGGAAGATAGCAGTGCAACACAAAAATAACCACTCCACCCTCGTCCTTATTTCACACACTGTTCTGATCTTGCTTGTAGTCTTAAGGACTAATTAACGCTGCACCAGCTCTGCTCATCCCAGAAGCCTGATGTTAACACAAGATATCAAATGAATTGCTGTTCTTCAAATGGAAAAGAGATGTTTTAGTGGATTGAATTTTCATTATGTGGGTGTAAAGAAAATATGCTTATTTTCCTTTTTATATACCAGGAAACATATGGAAGCTGGATTATATTTGTCCCAGCCTGCCAGTATTTTAAATTTATAGAACCCAAATCCTTTGGGGAATGTCGTAAATTTACATACACTCTCAAGTGCTAATGCTTGTATAGGGATCTTTAGATTAGCAGATCCATGTGCAAAAGCACATATGTACAACCACCTCTTTAGAGGCCTCGCACATATGGAAGCCAACGCGGCTTAACGCTTCTCATGTCAGCGTTATTCAGGCCGGCATCAGATCAGAAGCTCCTTACTCTACCCTGTCACGGCTCCTTCATCTTCTTCAAGATATATCAGCACTAACAGAACAAAGGTCTTCAGTTTATCACCATACATCACCTAGGATGCAACAAGAAAGCTTTCCAGGCTGTATTATCTATTAAGGCCCAAACATTTCTCAGCTGGTCTGTTTATCCGATGCTAAAATTTAGCCCTAAGAAATATCAGCCACTGGCCAGTCTGTCCTAGAAAAACAGAGCAGTTTATCTCATCAGTGCATGCAAATTGATGAAAATTTCCCACTTTAAACTATTTTACCTTTTCATCGTAGTTTTGCTTTATTCAGTGACTTCTCGATACAAGCCAAACTGATTTATATGTGGACCTAGATTTTGCATATCAACAATATCCCTGATACAGTTCCTCAACAGAAACATTTGAAAGGCATCCCTATTCCTATCACAGAAAGGCTTGAAATTAGTATTTTTCTTCACAAGTTAACACCAAATGCCTCTGCATGCTGTCACGCTGCAGGACACAAGAAATGTCTGATCCGGGGAACTGCAGGAACCCCCAAGTCCCATGAGAGCAGGCAGAGCTGCTCCCCTGAAGCGTGGGGCACTTGCAGGATGCCCTTGCGTGTGTCTCAGCAAGAGATCTGCAGGGTCTGGCATGGCAAGAGGACTTGAACGTGTCCGTACCTTTCCTCTGGGTTATCAGAAGGTGGCAGTGTTGGATCCACCATCGCCTTCAGCCTCAGCCGAGCCTCCACCAACAGCAGCTGCCAGCGCAAATGCAGCCTTAATAATGACAAATTACACATCCGCCGCTCAATTAGTCATCATTCATGTTGTGAGCCCGTCCTCCATCAGGTGGCTACAGTCAAAATCCTTAATACTGAATTAGCCGTTTTGTTAAAAGGAAGAAAAAAAAAAAAAATCACTAACACAGTCCTGGGGAGATGGGGACCCACAGGCTTGTGCCAACGTGCGCGCCCTGGGCAAAGTCACTGGCATCAGGCTCTCTGCTTCTCCGGGCTGAGGTTTTTCAGAATAAAGCAGATGAATGACAGGACAGCAACCCCAGACCGTGCCCGCCAGGACCACGTCAGCCTTCGGTCACATCACAGCAAACGTGAGAGGCAGTAACGTTGCCTGCAGTGTTAGACGCCAACTGATCCTGCAAACGCTGAGCACCAAGCAAAAGGCTGATGGGCTCAAAGTTACAAAGAAGTTTAGTCACAGTAAAAGCCCTGCAGCCTCTCGAAGGCCTAGAGGCTCAGACTCAGCTCAAAAAAATCTTCACTACACCGTGAGGTGTCAGACAGATATGTACGTCCCCTGTGCATACCCCAGCTTAGCCAGACAGAGACCAGCTCTAGCCTGGGAAGCCTGTGAACGCACCGTGGGTAATTAGCCCTCTGTACGGGGAAGATGCATTATTTTGGCCACATCTATCTAGCTACCCCAACCGCTTCAGGATGTGCACGAAGCCTATGTAGGTTTCTGTCTAGCCAGATGCTTTTGCAGGGGGTGAAGGGTGCAATGTCTTAGGCTGCCAGACTCAGGAACACCTTTTGAAAATGAGCTGCGTGTTCCTAAGTCAATTAAGCCTTATAATTGTAAATGGAGCCGTGTCTAGGCATCCTTGAAAACCTGAGCCGTAGTATGAACCCAGAGACCTCACCATCTGGCACAATCAGTCCCAAAATCAACACTGGATTCAGGGTTTGCACAGAAGCACTAGCATTTTCCCTTCTACCATAGGACACCACGTCCAGGTGGTGAACTTCTGCCTCATGTCACATCTGAAAGACCAAATTACTGAGGACCAGATTGTAAGCGCTCGCTCACCCACTCATATTTACCCCAGTGGAAATACCGGAGGAAGTATCTGCTACTCAGTGAGAGTAAGAGGCAAACAATCTGGCTCAGAAAGGAAACATAACACCAGCTGATTCAGAGCTTTTTAGCATATGAATGTGTAAATTTGCTGCGACAGGTGGGATGTTTCAATGACTTTCAATAGAAAGCCAACTGCTACTCAGTTATCATTAGAAATTTCTCACTGAAATGCCAATGACTGGTGCCCCATGCTGGGTAACGGAGCTCGAATTAGTTTTTTAAAAGAGACAGTGAGAGCAACTAAAAACACTATCCCTGCTGGGTGATTTCCTGATTGGAGCATAACTAGCAAAATATTTGTTCATGCAAATGTTTCCTGCCATGAGCAGCTTAACAATTTCATGCAGGAAAATAAACAACAAATAATGAAAAGCACATGAGGCAAATAGAAATATTTGGAATCATCCTAATTACAGACATCTTCACTTTATGGAACGAGCCAGAGTCCAGCAGCCCAGCACTGACCTCAGCCTGTAACAGAGCCAGGGCAGGAAGAGTCTTAGGAAGAGATTTCCAAGACAGCTTAGCTCTTATACCTCTTTGTCAGATATTCAAGGGTATTCAGTATGAAGCAAGTCTTTCAGTGGCAGCTGCTGGACGCTGAGCCTCGGTAGCGGAGCTCGGGTGATCTCTTCCCATGGACTCTGATCCTCGCTCCCTCCCCACCCAGACTGCACCCACACCAGCTCTCCTTCTGCCTCAGCAGGGATGAGGCAACCGGATCTGCGGAGAGGGGAGCTCAGACTGCCGTCCGCCACGCAGCCGGGACTCTCCTGGCTTTAGCAAGCTGGCTCTGCAAACCAGAGCGCAGCTACCAAAAGCCCACACGTAGACGTAACTTCAGGATTTCTCTGGTGGTGCAAGGTAGCTTGCACCCGGAGTGGTCCTGCCCTCGGTATAACCCTCTGCCTGAACTCCACTCTACTGCATGATTTGCAAGGATGAGTGGCAAAGGATAATTTTGCTAGAGGGGTCTCCTGGAAAATATCAGGAAGACAGGGGACACATTTTAGGGACGTGCTAAGACTTCTGGTGGCTCCTGTCCAACAGCCAGCACACAGGAAAAGAGCCTGTGTATTTTCACTCGCCCGGAATAACACAGAGAAAAGTTCCCATCTGCCTCCTCCAGCTCCGTTCCCCTTCCGAGATGAATAACAACAGATCACCACCTGATTTTGCCCAGCCACAAGAAGAGACAAAATGGTCCAGCATTCCTATCAGCAGCAGCTCAGGCCAGGATTTAAAACCTCAGTGGGTCACATACATACCTCCTGCAACAAACCTCCCCACCTCAGTCCCCCCACCATTGCCTACTTCAATCAGTGCTTCAGTTGTGCTTCAATTTGTTTTTATTAAAATAAACACAGAGGTGCTCAGAAACTACAATAACAAAATGACCCAACTGCAGACATGCGTACTAATGTCAAGGAGACTTGCAACAGCGCAAGCTAGAAGAGGGCTTTTTTTCCTTCTTCACCGGGCAGAACCTATGTTCCACGGACAGATGGGATTTTTCTTAAAGCTAGAAAAACACTGTTTGCTATGACCCAACAGAGTCATGCTCACTGAACCAACTGTCATGCTCTAAATACACTAAGTGCTACACTAAGTGAAACCAAACAAATGAATTCAAAAAGATTAACAACTCTGAAGCTAAAAGACATGGAGCCTTTTATGTTTTTCTCTCCAGGATATCTGGGACATTTGTTGTGAACACAAGTATACTGCACACGATTACAATTTATTGAATTAACCCCAGAATAGTTTCTGTTGTTTAAAGTAGCACTTTCCTCCCTTATCTAATGCAGATGAAATCTTGAACTTCAATGCCCATCTGCAATACCGTGTTCCATTACAAATATATTGAGCAAATTAAAGTAAGTTCATCTGGAATTTTTTTTTCTGGTTTGGTTTTTGAGGTTATGAGCAGGGCTTCAGGCAGCTGCTGCAATCAGTCTGTAAGTTAAATGTTGGTTTCATGGTGGCTGATGACCTAACAGAAACAGCAAATGTTGAACACTTGGGGAAAATAGCAGAATCCTGTTTAACCATCTTACATTTTCTCTTTCTTGTTGTTGTTTTTTGTTTGCTTGGTCTAAAAAAGTTACTTTTCTAAAAAGGGATTAAAAACTTCAGCCATTTTGCTGCGAGAGCCTTTTGTTCCAACCCACGAAAAGACTCAGTGGGGGGATTAATTTTGCTTAACAATCAACTTGAAAAGTTTCCTTTAAACAAGACACACTCCATGTAGCTTTGAAGTTCAGATGTTAGCTCCAGTTTGAATCTAGAGAGTTTTGAGGAGCACGTTCACACCTAGGCTTTGCCTGTAGAAGAGGATTTACAGCAGCAGACCCTTTAGCCACAAATCCCTGTGTGTACCACGGCCCATAAGCAAAATCACAGCGAATCTACACAAGCTACCAACATGCACCAAAGCTGCTCTTGATGTTTATATGACTCCCGATGCTTCATTTGCAGGCTAATGGCTCACCAGATGACAGCACATTAATTTGCAGGGGACCAGTCGCTAGGGTGGACAGGGCTGCGGAGCCAACGGGCATTCAACAACCGGCACAGAGGATGCTTCTGCATGTCTGCCACAGAGATGTGCTCATCTGAAACCTATCGGGGCTTGGATACAGCCTGCACTTACATTGACACAACGGAGATTTTCTACCTAGAAGTTTAGAGAGGCCTTACAAAGTCTATTCCTCTTGCTGGGTCATGCTTACCCAAAGGCCTCCAAAATATATCAGCTATCAAAAAGATAACTTCAAAGCTGAAGAAAAAACAGAAAGCAAACATCTAAAAGCCCAAATGGAGGCAAACAACTACACCCAGTGCTCCAGGAAGTGTCACTTCACAATATGCGAAGTCTGTGGAGGTGATGACATTAACACTCACAGCAGAATTTCACTCCTAGTCCTGCTAAGAAGCAGCTGAGAAGCTCACAGCTCTGCTCCAAGGTGTCTCTTGAAGTCTCCTGTATTTCTTTGCACTTCCCTGACAACAACCCTCTGTGGCTCTCTCATAGCACTGCGTATTGCGAAATCAGAGTTATTAGCTATGCTACCCAAGGCAGGGTGCAAAATAACCCCGAGCCCTCTTTCTTAGATCTTGGAAAACTATTTGACTCAGCTTTATTTCCTTACCACGGTATAAAAAAATAGGCACTAGAAGAGTTTACAAACCCTTTTCATGTGGAGAGGAGGAACGCGAGTTCCCTTTAATCTTTCATAGCTTGTGTGTGTTAACGGCATGCTTAAAGAGTGCCAGCTGATTTGAATTTTGCAGGGGATATGCAGGGACCACCAAAGTCAAAGAAGGCCTGTCCTTGCGATGAGAGAGGCTGCAGGAGCCAGGGCAGAGGTGACCATGAGGAATGTAGATCTAGAAAGAGACATTGGGCTGAGATCATCACACGAGCAGGATGATCTCTTCTGCAGACTGAAGGCCAAGTGCACGTTGGGTTTACCCCAGACCAGGGAAAGGCAGACTTTCCTGTTCAGCTCTGCTCATTCCACATCTCCAACTTGCCAGGAAGGAGGAGAAAGGCTTTCTTGCTTAAGCATAGGCATCTTTGCAGAGAGTGTAGTCTTCACTGCAATGATGGGGATCAACTTTAGCTTATGATGGGTGACTTATGTGAAGGCAAAAGATGAATTGTTATGTGAGAGAAGACAGATTAATGATGGGAGAAAACCACAGCTGAAGAGAACAACCAACAGATTTCGTCCCAAGAGTACTAGGGCTGCTGC
Organism: Buteo buteo; assembly: GCF_964188355.1. Taxonomy (NCBI): domain Eukaryota; kingdom Metazoa; phylum Chordata; class Aves; order Accipitriformes; family Accipitridae; genus Buteo; species Buteo buteo. The sequence continues at coordinate 4,593,665 of NC_134191.1, forward strand.
TATTACAGGGTGACTAGATCTAGATTTTAGTCACTGGTTTACCACCTCCCTGAGTTGAAGTACCTGTATTACCGAAACATTTTCTAAGTGCTTTCCAAAATTTAATGTTATTCTAAATGTCCTACAAACCTCCTTGCAAGGACAGGTTGCACAATAAGCAGTACTCGAAATATAGCAGGTCACATATTATTGCACCATAAAACACACACCTTGGGTGTGTTGCGGGGCATGATGCAAAGAGCCTTCTGCCTTCAACTACCTGAATATAGGGCTCCAATCTTTCAGCTGCGACTTGCCACAGACAAACTGACTGCATTCAGAAGGTTTTTATTGAGCAGTATTGATGCGAATTTCATCACATGTTACAGTTCTCCACATTTGGGTTGAAAAGTTGGCAATACTTCCAAGAAAAGTATTAAATAATGCTAGGGAAACAAGCAATGTCTAATGTGAAATCTGCCAAGTAATGTGAGACAGAGATGGTGAGAAGTTTTCCAGCAGGACATTCTTCCAGGAGGAAATTTGGTTTCCTTGAATCCAAAATGTTTGCAGAAATGTGTCAGTTTCAGTGACACCGTGTTTTGAAAAATGCTGGAACAGGGCTTAGGTTGAGATTGAACACTCAGACTTCCTTCGAGTGGAACTTTTCTGTTTTGAAATGCATTTTTTTCAATCCTTTTAATCTTATGTTACACAATATAAAACAGAAAAATCAATTTCAGACCCAAATTACATTAAACCGAAATGTTTCTGTTGTCTTAAAATAATTCTTCCCCCCCAAAAGCTCATGCCACATGAAGCCAAAACTGTGTTACATCCTCATTTTGGAATTGAAAGTGATTTGAAATCACAGTACACTTCTGTGAAATGGAACCCTCTGTTCCAGCACGGCTTCGTGGCTTTCGGTTAAATTCACAAGTGAAGCAAAATGTACAGTGGAGAACAGGCCAGCTGGTCTGAAATACTTACAGAACTGTAGATTTATGGATATGATATCTATATGAGAATGCTAGAGGGTTAATTATAGCCATAGTTTTAGAATATCTTCTAACATCAGTGTTAAGACCCTAGAGGTCTGAAATGATCTTGAGACACTTCTGCCCCAGTTCTGCTCCTCATGCTCTGTTGGCTCTGACCTGAGAGAACTGGTGAGCACCAGCCCTACTTGCAAACAAATGGCTGTGTCCTTGCAATTACCCAGTGACTCCCAGATTTCAAAGCCAGAAGGGATCATATAGACTCAACACGTATGTAACACAGTACCAGCCTTCATTCTTTTAACACTTGAGTCCCATTATCCAGGTTGCCAAGACTCATGAATTTTTGACAAGCGGTAGATTTTGGCCAGGGCGAGAGCTGCTCTCCCAATCACATAAGAACCTCCAATTTTCTCAGAAATTTTAGCCAAGCTAAGGGAAACTTCAGCCAACCTTTCTGACAAGCTGTTTATCCTAGTGTCTGCTTCCCAGGATCGAAGCAATTGCAACTGCGTTCCCAAAAGCAGGCAATGCGCTCTTAGCTCCCATCAGTAACCCAATACCAGTCTGACATGGAAGGAGGGGGAATGGAGATGGAGAAAGATCGGCAGACAAATAGGATCAGATTTCAAGCACAGGGGGTAGCTCCTCTGGAGTCCCCCTCCACCCCCAACTCCCTGTTTGCTTCTTCTCTCCATCCTGGCTGGTTTCAAAGAATAAGGGAACTGGGCTGCAGCTGTATATCCTTCTGCTGACCTGGGGAGAGAAAGAGTTCTTTCTGCTGCTGTAGCCCAAGACCATCCCAGAATGAGCAGAGCTGATGCTACAGGGACGGGGTGGATGGTGATGAAATCTATAGTGGAAATAGGAATACACAGAACTGATGGGAATGGAGAAAGCAGAGAGTACACAACTGATTTTAAGGAGGAGTCATGAAATGGGCCAATTTGGGGAAAGTACCCACCTAAGCAGACCAAATAATTTTTCTCGATAAATCTGAGAGATACTCACACTGAAAAGCGAAGGAACATGGGAAGAAGATTGGGGTTTTTTAAGTTATCCAGAAAACAGACCCCCAAACTTTCTCTTTATATTTGCATAATTGAGGGTGGAAAAGGGAAGTGTAAAATCTCTCCCAGTTTCAATCTAGTCGAGTTAAAATTACCACATTCTGACACAGGTTTACCAAACAGCCTACAACAAAATCAGTTTGCACAGGAGGAATCAGAGATACCAGAGTAGCTGCTGAATGTAAGCTGGGTTGTCCACACACAGTCCCTTCCTGAAATGAGATGGTCAAACAGACAAGAGAGATGCCTCCTCATGCAGAAATATCACCCAGTCTGCAGGTCCTGGTGAGCAATTCTACCTAAAAAGCAGAGCCTGAGCAAACAGAAATGCTTTAATGAACCAGTTCCTAATAGCAAGACAGCACGTCTTCCCTGGGTTCAGCCTCAGCTCCCATACTAAACAAGAACCTGGGAGACTATGGGTTAGAGGGCTGAATAAAAACTGGAAGACCTTTTCTAAGGTGTTTCAGGGCTGATGAAGCATTCTGCAGATAACTGAAAAGCAACATATGGTTTCCTAATCTGAACTACCAGCAGTAAAAAGAAATATATGAAAAATCATGAGGGCAAGCTGTATAAAGCCACCAAGAAGCTGAAGGGCCTTTAGATTTTGGAGGGTGAGCAAGACTATATGCAATAGCAGCAGCAACTGAGCTGAAATGGCTATCATAGCTAATCACATCCGTTCTTCTTCCCTAATAATTTACAGCTGAATAGAAGGCTCTGTGGAAGTATTGGATAAGCAAGTATTTCGTGCAGTGCCCACTTTTAACAACTGCCTGGGAGTGATTATTTATGTGTGAGTGCCAAAGAATTTGACATGATGGATTAGAAAGTAAAACCAAATTCTGCTCTCAAGGAAATCACTAGAAATGTGAAGGAATGTATTGGATTTCAATGGAGCAACTGTGCATTTACATTATTTTTTCACAGGCACTGACCTTTGACATTTGGTCCTTTTATAAGAGCTCAAGGTAAGAAAATGGGGTGGGGGAAATGAACTGAAATCATAAATGATCAGTAAATGAAGGAGAGGAAATGTCCATGTTCTGCTATCCAAGCTCTTTTATGTTTGTTGGAAGAATCTTCCTCCATCAAGCCCAACTTCTACTTATTTGGAGATCCTGATGTTCATCCAAGGCCCAGTTTAGCTATCAAGAAATGAGCTTCATAGAAAATTAGCCCTTTTCAAGTGTTTTTTTTTTCTCCCAGTAGCTTTCACGGCATTTTCCCTTCCTTCAGCTTTTCAGATTTCAAACTTAAACAAGCGTGAAATCTTTGCTCTGTTAGAGCCAATGGCAAAATTCCCACTTATTTGGATCATCCCATAATTTCATGCCATATATTTTGCCCAAGCTTTACTGCAATCAAAGCTTCTTTGTTGCTCCAGTTAACTGGACTATTTCCAGATTCTGGCATTCCTAGTATGAAGATAAAGGGCTTCAAACTTGGAGTAATACTGGAAAGTACCGCTTGAGCAGAGCCAGTCTTTTTGACTGGGGGATTAAGAGAAGGAAAAGTGATTCCGGTGCAAGAGTGGAACATTTACAGCCCTACTACAGCAACTCAGGTGCATGCTACCCACACTACAGTCTTCTCAAAAAGACCCCAACAGAAAGGAATTGCCATCAGCTCACTCTGTTGATGAAGACATGTATGCGCTGACACACTAGATTACGATAAAGGAGAAAGAGCTGAAAAACAGCATCAAATATTTAAGAAAATATAAAACAATAATTCACAGAAAACACTCTCCATTTGTTGACACTCCCCATAAAATGGTGAAATAAGCAAAAGGGCAGGTGGGGAAAGCAGGACAAAGAGAAACAAACACAGCGTTTTGCTCAGACTGCAGAAGAATGGCAAGGAGAGGATATCTCGCAAACATTTCAGTGCCTCATATCGATTTGCCACCACGTGGAGCTAAGAAATCTTCCAGCACACAAGAGATGCAGGCCAGGCACCAAAAGAAGCCCATTAACTTGCTTATTCCACAAAGGGCTTTGGGATCACAGCTAAATACAAAGGGTTTCTTCTTGGAAACCCAGGAGAGGCTGCAGGGCCTTTTCAGTTACTTGGGGAAAGTCTAGTCTCACTGCTTCTGCATACAGAACCACCGTCCTGCCTGCCGTATAATTAAAATTAGTCCCTTTGTTCTGAGAAATGGAAAAGGTTAAATTAAAGACTCCAAGAAAGTATCAAAACATTTATATAGAGCATAATGTCAACAATGTTTTCCTATCTACAGATAATATAGCAGTTAAAGATAAACCTCAAATTAACATGACTCTATATGTTTTGTCTGTGTTTGCTACATCATTAAGCTAAAAAACTCAACAGTTAGCTAATAGCAGAATGAAAAAAAGAGAAAATGGGCTGTGCAATATTCAGACCAGTTGCTAGTTAAAGGTAAGTCTGCACCTCTTATCCTGGCTCCATGCAAATGCACTCTAGTGGGTTAGGAAGAACTCTTTAATTCAGGAAGATTTAGACTACCAAAAGATGGTATTGAGGGCGATAAATAGGATTTCTTCCTTCGGTTTCTGTCTTTGTATTTGCAGAGTATTTTAGCAGGAACTGTAGTCTTATCTCCACCTGCCATTTTCTAGCATGAACACAAACTCTATATGCAGACACACAGAACAGAGAAGCACGGACTACATGAAAAACATTGCTTGCTCTTTCTAGATTTTTAAGCATTTAGTTGTGAAGTTGGAATACGCTCTTAGTGGGGCTCTTGGGGATTAATGATAGTGAGAACTCAGGGAGCCTAGACAAAAGATATTTGCTATTTAATATTAGCACTCCAGTTGATCTTTTAAGTCATCTACCTGTGAAGACATTCTCATCAGGTTTCTGTAACTTGTACTATAAGACTACCTTTTTCAACAACTCTTAGTTCTAGAGGTCAAAAATCCCCACTGTTTTCACTCAGATGTTGCAGGACCGCAGGACCACACTGCAGTGATACAGTGCCTTCTTACTGTCCTATAAAATATACAGGGGAGAGTGGCCTCTTTGAGGTCCTTGTATTCCACCCGCCCCCCACCTTACACCCAATGCGTTCAGAAAAAAAGGAGAAAAAAGGGAAGATTTCAGCAACAGCAGCATGAAGGGCATGCCAAATGGGCACTGCCCAACCTGAACACTGCATGGAGTGAGCAATAGAACTAAGGAGTAGAGGATGTCTAGAGCTGTAAATTGGCAGGTTTTGAGGGGGGATTTCCTAGTCTTTAGAGAGTAAAATGCACCAAGGGATGGGAAGGTGAAGAGTGCGTATTATCCACTCCTAAAACAGCAGATGCACCCTTAAACTAAGGAAAATTGTACAAAGCCTGTGATTGAGAGCTACAGCCCGATACCCAGTGTGCTCATGGGGTAGCAGAGTCCCCGTACAATGAGCTCGTAGCAAAGCAATGTGTAAGTCCTGTGAGAGCATAACATCACCTGAGTTATGTAGGTCATGTCTAGACACAACTACTTACATTCCACATAATCAAATAATTCTTAATAAGAAGTTGCCTAAATAACGGACCCAGTTCTAGAACCTGAATTCAGACAGAATCATCATGGACTCCAGAAGTGACCTCTTGATTTCAGTTAGAATAAGGCGCAATCCAACAGCACAAGGCTGGCAGGGTCCAGTCTGATATGGTTTCTATTACTTGTTTAAAGTCAAGCATATTCTCATGACCAAAGTACATTTTAATAAATATATTCCCTTAAACGTCCAGTAAGTCTCATGGTAATCTACTTAAGCATTATATTCTGGAAGGTTTAAGATTCCTGTAAGCTGAATTACATGTGGAAAGTTACATTAATGTGTCTTCACATAAACTGCAAGTTTATTGTTTTATTATTATAGAAAAACCATTAAAAGATTTGTCTGAAGCTATTGGCTATTGTGCTACACATCTGGTGGAATGTTAGTTATTACAATAACTCCTTCAGCACCCTCAAATGAAGCCCTAGGCTAAAAATGAAAATAAGTAATACGATAATACTGTAAAAAGATGTTATGGAATCATACAGAAATACTGAGCCAAATCCAGCTGTCAAGGGAAAAAAATCCTGGCTGAGTTTTAAAAATAGCATTAAGTTAGGCAGGAAAAAAGGTCAAAAACCTCATGACCAAGCCATATCCTCAGCCAAATCCGGGGTGCTGTTGTAGCACGCTGGCAAGATGAGCAATGCTAGAGTCAACTGCAGAAGGATCCTTGGCTAGTCTGAGGTTGACGCTATTGTTTCTATTCCCAGAGCTAATTAAAGGCTTCCCAGAAATATTGGCTAAGTTCCATTTTGTGCTGGTCACAGATCAGGTCTGGGGACAGCGGGAGCAGGAAGAAAAGACAGTGAAGAGCCGGCAGGAATCGAAGGAGGTGAAGATGAGCAGGAAAAGCTGAGAAGTGGGAAGTGTCAGGAGGCTGTGAGTTAAGAGAGGCTGCGTGTAGGCAACGGGCTTTGGAGGAGAGAGGCAGTGCTGAGGCTGCTCAGCAATACAGGCAAAATTCAGACCAAATTCTGAGGTGGGAGGTGGGTATAGAGGGCTTGAGGGAAGGGATCACAAAATCTGGCTGACGCTTTGGTTTTCCTGGGGAAGGTGAAAGGGGTAAGAAAGATTAGGAGAGGTCAGTGAGATCTGAAGTAGATGGAGGGGCTGGAGGTGTAAACCAGGAAAGGCATTGGGGAGGAAAGGACGGGTGCTAGAGGCTGGGAAGAAGACCTTAAAGAGTCAGAAGCATTTTGGGAAGGCTGGAGCGTAAGCACGGGGAGGACGTGCCTATCCCGTTTGCTCTTTCCTTCCATCCTCCAGCGCCCTCCCCCCACCACCCCTCCGATGCAGCCCCAGCTCTTCCCAGTGCCCAGGACCCACAGCCGTCCTGGGGCCCTGCCACAGGCTCCCAGCAGAGGGAAGGGCTGCGTAGCGGGACAGCAGAGGCAGTGACAGATTTAAGTCTGCAACAGCTGATCCTCATCTCCTCAAGCACAGGCAAAGTATGCAGTCTGTCAACCCTCCGTCTGCTGCCTTAATCTCCTGTAACCTCTGTTGGAGGCAACATCCATTTTCTGGTGGAAAAGAAATGTAGACAGGACCATACCAGTTGCCTAAAAAAAGGTGGCATAACTGGAAGCAGTCTTGAGCACTTTTACTTCTGCAAGTGGACCAGACTGGTTCCAGCAACCAATGTCTATATTTATATTTATTGCTTTCCCAATCCAGAGCATATTTACAATGAGAGCTAATGGAGCAATATTTCTTCTCCTATCAGCACTGGCTGCTGCAGAGTCTGGGTCCTGTGGCAGAGCAGTGTTGTGCTGCTACGCAGCTTTCCTTGCCCTCATCTGAAGCAACATTGCTCTAACATCCAACCCTGAGCTTCCCTCCTCTGAGAAACTAATCTGTATACGATATATTTGGGGTTATGGCAGGGAATGAACCAAAAGTAGTTCACAGAGACAAAATTCCTCATATATATCAATCTTGCTGCTTTATCTAAATCTTACAGCTCTTTTGTATCACTTACCTGAACATCCACCTTCTCCAGATGTTTGACATCTGTATCTAATAATGTTGCTGATAATTGTTGTTATGAAAGAGACTTTTTTTTCCTGGATCAAGCACAGTAATATTGTTGGCTTATCAAAATGCCACATACTAATTTAATTAATACTGATATTAGGAAGAGGAAATAAAATTGATAGTCTTATTCTGGAAACGGTTGAACAAACAACTAATCAGTTAAAAAGCACACTTTAGAAATGTGCTCTGTCTAGTCTAGACTTATCTCTCAAAAAAAATCAGGAAAAGTGGTTAGGGATAAATAAGCTAACCAGAAACATCTGCCTTTAATATTCCATTTTGACGTCAGTGAATCTTTATTGGCCTCCCAAAATAGCCTAAGGTTTTGTGAAACAAGCAGCAAACAAAACATACTGTTGTCCATTTTTTAAAAGATTTTTCCACTGATGATAAAAGTAGAAATCATCACTATTTCATTTTAAAAAACGTGCTTTTATTGCACTCATAGCAAAACTCAGGCCAATGCATGACCTCAAGGGTTATCCTGTTTCACATAATCTGAATGTTGCTTGCAACTTTTGTTAAACCTACTCACAGCCTTTAGAGGATAAATATTATTTTTGCCTTGGCTGTTTAGTTGCATCCCGCAGAGCACCAGCAGCCTCTAGCCCCTCTATTGACAGGCGGCTCTCTAGCTCACCTACAAGCCAGAATCCCTCCATAACTGGAGTACAGCCTTGTAAAGTGCTTTTTTGTGAAGAAAGAAGCAAAAGCCACCAGTGCTACCGCTGTGAAATTCGTACGGAGCAAGCACATTAGGCAGTCCTGCAGCCTTGGCAGCATTTTTGCTCCACCGACTTGGTCTTCGGAACAAATTGCACTGGGCAAAACCCGATCCAAAGCCTTCCTACCACTTGAGTCCAGCAAAGCTTCACACCAACTGAAGAAGACTCCCACATTGTACAGCTGGGACTCCAAGTTGGCTCCAGAATTGGCTGGCGCAAACTGCCAGTATGTACTTGAGACAGAAGAGCCACAGGCAGGCCAAAGACTCTGTGGTTATGGAGATCCAGCCAGTCCAACTCCCTGTGCAAGCTGCATACCACTCCTGTGACTAATGGTCTGGAGCTGGGGCAGAAGAGGAGGGCTACAGGGTTAGTATTTCCTTCAGGATTTCTCTAACACCTCTGCAACAGAACGTGTTTGTACATCAGTTAGGTAGGATAAATTTCACACAGCAGGAAGATTTGCCCTATTTCAGGGAAGTGTAAAGTTTCTAACACCTATGACAGACAGAAAGAAGCCACTCTGATTCTGTTTTTCACTTCTGTATAAACATTCGTTTTGAAAACCATATCATTTCGAGCACAATTTTAATGGATTGAGAAAAATCCCCCCTCCCCTACACGCAGGGCAGAAAGCAGAATACATTTTTGCAAGCCACAACACAAAGTTTAATGACATTCCAAGCCTGATGCACATCTAGGAGTGATGATGTGGCAACAGCAGCCCTGCAACAACTGGAAGTGATGTGAAGAAATGTAACTGCTCTCTAAACAAAACCCCTTTGATCCATTTCCCCTTGGACAGATGCGTGATGTTGTTGTTCCCCTTGGGAATTATGAAATCACTTTCTAAAACTTCAGTTTTCTGTAAGCATGGAAACTGTACCTCCAAAATCATGCAAAGGAAACCTCACTTGAAAATACATGGATTTTCATAAATCTTTCACTCCGCAAATACTAGTAGCTGTGGTAGGTCAATTAAGTCTTTTTTTAATGAGGCTATGACAACCTGAATCTTCTGTGATAAATATTTCTCATAATTCTATTCCATAAATGTAAATGATAAAGAAACAGGTTAAGATCATGGAATTTGAATGGAACCTTTCCAGCAGCCAGCACAGGTTGCTTATAGCAGTCTTAGCTGTAGTTCGGTCTGCTGGAACAAAGAGGACGCCACTGTAGACAGATACTTGTATTGAGTTGACAATCAGTTTTGAACTCATACACTTGACCAAACTGTGAATTGGCCCTCATATCAATATTTAAATAGACACTTCTATATCACCCCACAGTTTCTCTCTTTGTTTACCCATACGCTAAGCCATCTCTGTCAAATCTCTTTATTATCATAGTTATTTTTTTTCTTTCTCAATCAGTTATGCTGTTGAGCATTCAGGGATCAGAGTCATGCCTTCATCATGGACTTCTAATCTGGATGCTCAGCTTGAGAGGTGCCATCCACCCGCATCTGCTGTGGCTTCAGCTCACACTGTGCCTCAGTTTCTCTTACTTAACAACAGCTGGAAGCAAATATTCGACACCAAAAATTGTGGCTTTCATTTTCAAAGACAAAAGACAGAGTCCCTCAAGTTCATTTCTCCCTTATATTAGAGTTTCTCAGATTTGAAATCACCCTTTCGCAGGGTGTGTGCTGAGCTGGGTTCAGTGGGATTCCAGCAGACCCCCCAGAGCAAAGCTCTCCTTGAAATCAAGTTTTATGTCCCTGTTCACAGCTGCCATTCTCATATAGCTTGGATGTCAGGCACAGATATTTATAATCACTTCTGGCCCAGAAGAGAAAGCTGTACTACAGACCCAAGAGGTTTTCTAACAAGTCTTCAACGTTCCAATTGTGTCTGTCTCGGAGCACAGCTCCCTCCGCGACCCTCTCAACATATTTGTGATGTCTTCTCAGGAAGACAATGGTGGGTCTTAGAGGCTTTGTTTGCCAGGTGGTTCCCATATTCAGAACCAAACCACAATGTCAGATGGAGCAGCAGGGAGCGGCAATAGGAAAGGGAAGATGTGCACTAAACCCAACCCCACTAACCTCACACCAGCCCGTGAGGACACAGAGCTCCCAGCGTGTTGCCTTACGAGCTCTGCACAGCCTTCGATCTGTGTGCTCAGACTTCACTGAGAAACGGATAAAAGCTAAAAATACCAGTTTTTGCAAAGAGCCTGGGATTTCTGCCCAGCAGACCTCGTGTATGGGTAAAGGATAAAATCTGTAACCAGTTGTGCCGGCCCTGAATGGACCATCCTCACCAAATACGGTGAGCACAAACGACAAAAACAGTTGCTGTGATACTTCTAAGATCCTTCATTCCAGACCACTGGGTTTTCCACACTCCTCGAGCAGCCTGGAGCCTCACTCTAACTTCTCCCCAGCTCTCCCCTTTGCTTTCTGAGCAGTGCCAGCCCTGGCCATCCATTTATACTAAGTCCTTGGGCAACAAATTACATGAATGACCTTTCTTTCTTACAATCTAATTTATCTGTTATTTACTGCACCTTATCTAGTGCCTTCTCTATGAAAACCACACCATAAATATAGCCTAGATCTGCCAGCAAGCCTCCTGCTACTTTAATAACCCATCAGTACCTATTATATATAGCATAACACGTAATGAAATCCAATAGCACATTAAAATAATTGGCAACCATGCACACCCTTATCTTTCACCTTCTTATACCGGAAACCTTCCCATTTCACACATCTTACACTTCCTGAGGCTGATGCTTCCCTTCCCCTAGCTGGAGTTTTATTGCTTTGTCCAGAAAGAAATAGATATTCCCCCAACAAATCAGTTACGTGTTTGTTTAAAGCCTACAAGGCCTATGAATCTCCTTTATCTCACTTAGTCTTTATCTCCCCCAGTCCTTCCTAATGAAAAACATAATAATCATTGCCTTTCAGATGACCTAGTATGTGAAGTCAGGAACACATTACTTATTTTATGAACCTGAAGATTAAAGGGCCACTGTAGCTTAGGTTACATTCTCCAGTTGGGAGTGCATACCCTTCTCCAATTCATTAGGAGTTAATTCCGTATTTCAACTCTTCCTATTGATGAAAAACATTTATAATAATTCTACATAAAAACAGTTGAGTCAGACAATATAAATCCTCTGCTTTGGGGTTTCTTCTTTCCTGTGGAATATTCCAAATCTTTTCTATCATCCAGACATTACCTGGGTTATAGATTTCTTCATTTTTTTTAATTTAAATTCTTTCCAAGGAAATGATGATCCTTTTGAACTGACAGTCTGCTTAGGTTTTGATCATTGCTGAGTATCCTGTGCAAGAGTTCAAATAGCTTGGTTTTCATGAAAGTCAAGGGGAGCAACAGCACGAATTAGGGCACCAACGTGCAGATTGCACCACAAAGAACAGAATTTATCCCTCAAAGTTCTTCAGATTTTTCAGATAAGCAGAGGCTGCAAGACAATGATAGGATGGGATTAAAGAAATTTTTAAATGTGTATGAAAAAGCAGAAGAATGAGTGCCCAAGAATAATTTCTGACAATTAAGATGATTCCCCAAAGTGCTGTGCAAAGCTCTGTGATGATACAAGGATCAAAGGACAAATGGCCGAAGTGGTGAGAAGCGTAATTTTAGCTACGCTACACTAATGTGCCCTTTTATCCTTGAAAAAAGAGCATCTGCAATTATCAACACTGTGGGACAGGTATACAGGAATACACATTCAGAGTATAACTATTACTGATAGCAAATCATTTTATGGACACTGGGTTTAATTAGCTGATTTTCTAAGTGGTCAAAATCTCACTAATTCAAAGAAGCTTCTCCTGTTTAAAACAGTAAAGACTCTGATCTATTTATCAAATTTTCTTTAAATCGTAAGTGCACATATATATATATATTCCTATAAACAGACACTGTAATTAGAAATGAGTTGGCATGCTGTTTTTTCCTCTGCAGGGTTCTACATTCATTTCAAAAGAAACTGGATATGATTTTGTCTTCATTTTAAACATGTCTAAAAAACACAAAACATTTTACTTGGTGTAACTGCCTATAGCTATAGTAGAAAAGGACACTTTGAGATGTACGCACCTATTACCAGATCCAGAGGTGATGCAATATCAGCTTCTTTCAGGTTCCCAAGACAGACATTGCTACAGTCTGGCAGAACCATCATCCGAACAGCTGAGGAGAAAGCCCATAGGGAGGCAAGTAGTTAGGGAAGAGAAGAAGAAAGGAAGGAAGGAAGAAACCCATATTTTTAAGTCTCAGCAGTTTGGTTTTTTACAGGTTGCATTCCCTGCATGGATTTGTTGTATTCCCTTTATGCAAGTGTTTCTGCAGTCTGTAAACTCAGACCACAAAAACTTATAAATTAACTCCTTGGTGTTCTAACTTCTAGTTAGGCTCTGCCTGCCTCTTCATCCTATGAACCTGCATGTAACTCCTGGCGTTATTCCATCCTGACACTGACAAACTGGTATCTAGAGATCTCAATTATAGCTCTAATCTTGATGGATTTTCTGTCTTCTAGCCCCAGTCATGGAAGTGCTGTGATTGTGCCTGGACTCATCATTTTTAGGAAAGTACACTCCTAGCCCTCCTGGTGGTGGGAAAAAGCTTGAAAACATTAACAAAAAAAAAAATAAATACTGAGAACTAGAAGGTAAACAGAAGCTTAAGGACTTTAGGACTTCATTGTGTATTACTGCAGCAGTAGTAATATCTTTCTCTGTCTTCATAGCCCTCTAAACGCTATAGTTACACCACTACCTAAAACCTTATCCTATTGTTTCTGTACCCAAGGATCCAGAAAAAGAAAGAAGGTTCTGCACAAACACAGAACAAGCATTATGAGACAAAAAAGAATCTCAGTATAGGAATTAACTCTTTTCTTCCACCCTTTGTTTACTCTTTTTTAGATTGGGATTTTTTTAAATTATGCACTTAGATTATGCACTGCTTTTCTTAAATGAATGTAGGCCTCTCTTCTCTCAGGATGTCTAGAAGCTCTTCCAACAAAAATACGCAATACATATTAAAATTATTGGAGAAAATACTGAGGCAAATGTTTATACTTCACAAGCACTGGGAATGATTGGTGAAATATGCTTATTCTGCATGAGTGGCCAAGCACCTAATTCTGTTGCAATGCTGCTGAGAACTTGTAAACTGGTGTGGATTTTGTGTGAGCAGTGAAAGATAGCTTCATACCACAGTATGGAGTAACAGAAGCTGAGACTCTGTATCTGTTTTCTACTGTGGTTAAATAATGTCCATCTTATACTATCATTTAGTCTCAAAGAGAGAAGAAATAGCAATAAGAACTCCAAACCAAAATATTTTAGGCTAGGCAGGACATTCACGGTTAGAATTCTGGTATGTGCTATTCCAGGAATAAATAAGCATTTTTTTTAGTAATGTTAAGTCCTTAATTATAAGATCTAGGAATTTAAAACCATGAAGCTTAAAAGCTGCACTTTGAAAACTTCGAGAAACTGAATCTTCTAAAATGTTGTCTGGCACCACAGGTAACCCTTTCATTCTTTCTCTTTTTTATTTTTTTTCTTGAACTAGGTAGTACATTCCATCATTAAACTAAAGAATTTCTCACTGAATCATCTAAAGCATAACATTGATGAGACACAGTTAACCTGTACTCTTGTCTGCTGCGGAGCAGAGGAATAAAAGCTTTCTGGTATGTAAGTTCAAAGAAATGGAGCTTTTACCAGATTTGAACAGTTGTCTTGGGAATGCAGATTTATGAAAATTGATACCCTGTCTTTGTCTACTGGAACAATGTGCCTTTCTTCTCCACATTTGCCCCCTGTCTATTCTACTGAGTCAGAACTTCTTCAGAAAACTTTTTTTAATTAATAGAGGATACCCTTGCAGCCACAAGGTTATAAGATGTCTCTGACAAACCTCTCTTTGGATACAGTCAAAGAGGAAGATATTTAGACTTCACATTCAATTTAAAGTAGAGGTCAGAGTTCAAAAGTGTAGTTTGCCCTTGTCATGTTCTATTTGGAATTCAAATAGTCAGAAAAACAAAAGGCAAAATGACACGTCCCCATCACTGGTATTCTCCAGTCTGCTCCAAAACAGGCGCAAGGTAAAAGAAAGGATGTTTCTGATGGTATTTATTGAGTTATACTATATATAAGCTCTGCATTCCAAAACGCACAAAATAATCGGACTAAAAGAGCGTAGGTATATACAGCTACTATGACTGACTTCAAAACAACTCTCACTGGGGATAAACTTTAAGTTTATTCTTATTCTTCCTTAAACTACCTTTGCAGAAACAAAATAACTTCAAATCAGAATTTAGGGAAGATAAATTTTTAAATGCCCTTATACTAACTGTTGCTGTATATGAAATTTTCTTGCCATTGCCATTTAGTCTGTTTGATTATTCTCTGGGAGGAAATAATAACAACTTCACTGATTTCTCCCATTTTCCTGAAAGTAAACAGTGAAAATGAGAAAAGAAGCAGATTATACACATTACCAAAACGTGAAATGTTTTAGGATGACAGATTTTTTCCAAATATTTGATCGTACAAGTTTCACTTAAAATAATAGCAGTTTTGGGAGGCACTCCAAAACCAGTTTCCTTCTTATAATGTACTGGCTGCATCCCACCTTTGTCTCTGAATAAAGTCAGAAAAAAAGATGAGTTACAGAATGCATCACCAGCAGCTACAGAAGCCAAAAAAGCAGCTGAGATAATACAAAAGAGACAAACCTCACTCCTTTTTAAGTATTCTTACCACATGGAAGCTTCTGTTTACACAAGTGCAAGACTCCTTCAACCATAAATATTTTTCTATAAAAATATAAGGACTACATAGAATCTTTAAGGACTTATCATTCATTCATTTATTGTTCTTCACACAGTCATGTACCTTCAGATCTATTTTTGATTATACTCTTACTCAGAGCTCCTGTAGGTAAAATTTATTTTTTTTTCTAACCATGCCAAATTCTGCTAAGCATTTTCCTAAATTCCACAATTCTAGTCACAGAAGCTCCTTGTAACCTCTCCTGTCTCACAGTTTGAAGTCTAAAGTCTAAAACATGTTCCAGCCTGTGTTTTTGCTCATTTCCACATCTGTCTCAAGCCTACACATCACACCCACCACCTCACCACTTGACTGTCTTGCAAAGCACTAACCACCTATCTGTAGATCTCGCGCAGTCTCCAGTTCTGTCTCTTCTCTGTACACAGTATGCTCTGATATTATTGTTGGTCAATGACTTGACTGATTAGGTTTGCTTGAGTAAGACTATGCAACCATAAAGGCTGTCCATGTAAATAATGAGGACGGTATGGAGAGGTAACACTTTTCACTAAGCTGATTTCTGTGAAACGGATAACCGATGAGGAAGACAAGGCCAGGTTATTTGTTTCTATTTCTTCTGTCTCAGTTGTTTCTATGCTACAATCAGTAAACAAGCTTGAAGAATACATAGATCCAACCTAGTTAATCCCAGTGGTCACCTAGCGGACAAGTGGCAAAGTTGGGAATGTATCCAAGTCCTGGGTCCCAGACTTATTTTTTTAGGGTCACTAGTCACTAATCTAAGCAGAGTATTTGCCTGGTCAGCACATTTTGAGCAGCAAGAGATTCTTTTCACTATGGATTGCTGTACAACATACAGGCTGTGGATGGACATGGCCATGCACCAAGTATCCTTCAATGCAAAAAGAACCAGAAAAATGCTCATATTTTTTCTCCATTTATCTTCATTAGATGTTTAATTATAACTGGCCTGCAGGGGAAATCTCAGTTTGCTTCCCCGGTAGGATGGCTCCACTCCAGCAGAAGGCTTGACTGCAGACAAGTATAGGCAAACTTACGTTAGCGTTGATACACAGCTAGACCATGTAATATGAAGAGATGAGAGAGTGGACTTTCATGTGTATCACCTCTCTGAGCCTATCCACAGATCCGCAGCATGTCTGTACTGAAATTCTCACCATCCTGCCTTCGACGCTGTTAATAGAAACCATATTAACTGTCCTAGGTACTTTACCTATGAAATCATATCTTTGATATCTATAAAGAGATACCCTAAAGTATGAATTAAATAGAAGACATCCTAGTAATCTTGTCCGATTATTGTTAATAGTCCTTCATACCTAATCATCTTCCTATCTTTCCTAGATTCATTTAAAACAACTTTAAAATGCAAATATTATTCTCAATACACAGCACTTTCCAGGACAACTTTGTGTTTCAGTGCTTAGAAAATGACAAAACATAAAAAGCTTTGGCTCTGCAAAACTAATTGTGACCTCTGCCTGATAACATACTCCAGTTCTTAAACTCCCTTTAATTTCACACATTTATAGGCCTTGTCATCTTCATTTCCCAGTGCTGTATTACCGAGCTCCTCCTCAAAAAAGCCAAACAATCATAACATATATTTAGTGTGATATGCTGCTGGCTTACGCTGAAAAAAATTTCTACTGACAAAAAGTCAGCCTCTCTCTAGACCAATCTGTGAGACAACTAATGATTTATTGGACAAATACAAGATTTTTAACATAAAGAACCCTGAAAAGTGCTTGCTGCTTCTCTATTGTAATCGAATTCCAGGCAGTGATTTTGCTCAGAGGCATGTTGTACCGTTAGTGTCAGGAAGACGGATGAAAACCTGAAGTTCATCACAACAGTCAGACAGGACCAGAGAAAAATGTCGCTTTCCTGACATCAAAGAATCAATAACCAGCACTTATGTTTTAAGTTCAGAGTGATAAAAGTAGATAGACAGCATTTTAATGTTTGTTTCCCTTTTTATAGCATATTTCTAATGTGGGGTTGGTTGGTTGGGGGGGTGTTTTGTGCCAGACAAAGCAAGTTGGAGATATTTTCTCACAGCATAAGCTAATGTTCTCAATCTGTTTTTCCTTTCTATGGTCTGCGTAGACAAATTCCACAGCAACATCTGATGATAAGATCAGACAGTAGTAGCAGAGACATGTTTAAATCATATTTACAATACGTCCCCTCTGGGCCAACCGAAGAGCAATCTTTCTTAGAACAATACATATTGGCAATTTTTTTTGCTCCATTTAGAGATAATTTTAGCTCTTCAGTGTCATGCAAATACGCAGGGCTTTACTCAGATAAAACTGCTATCAAGGCATTGGGAGCTCTGCCAGGAAAAGAGCAAACAAGTCTCCTAAGAGGAGCTCGTCTTGAGAAAGGCTTCAGGATTTACTCTACTGGGCATAAAACGGTGGATTTTTAAATGCATGTTTAAAAGACAATGAAAATGTGTATTTAAAAGGAAAAAAAGAAGAGGCACCA
Source organism: Buteo buteo (assembly GCF_964188355.1). Classification (NCBI taxonomy): domain Eukaryota; kingdom Metazoa; phylum Chordata; class Aves; order Accipitriformes; family Accipitridae; genus Buteo; species Buteo buteo. The sequence goes on from NC_134191.1 coordinate 4,611,331, forward strand.
AAATCATTAGTTTCTGAAGTCTAAATGTACTTTAGACCTACCAAAATTTACATACATTTACATGTAAAATGAAGCATTATTCAGCTCCCCTGTCTGTCAGGCCCACAGGGAGCCCGGACCCTCAGCTGCCCCCTCCCCACGGCCCAGGGACCTTCGTCCCTCTCCTTCCCCCAGCTTGGGAAGCCCAGACGGACCCGGCTTCTTCTAGGTGCTGTAGCCAGGGGGAAAGGCCAACTGCCCAAATCTCTAACCTCTCCTTAAGAAAGGGCTTGGTTCACAGGAGGAGGAATCTACATATGCTTGTTAACCCTTGACCAACAAAACGAAGTACTTCTGGACACCAAACACCAAGCTCTTTGCTGCAAGTTATAGCAGAATTAAAGATATTAACGGTATTGCAAATCAGCAACTGGATACGGGTCTAGACAATGAGACCATCTGCCACTATGTTAGATAGGCTTAATGTAATCATGTTATAAATGGTCCTGCTTTCTGGTACGCGCTGCACGACCAAAGTTAGGGAAATCTTCTGCCTCAGAAATACACTATATCATTGCCAACTAGTGGGTTTCCTTTCCTGTAAAGCAAGAGACACTTTGCACAGAACAGAAGGATGATATTGGACAAGATGGTCCACAAAGCAAAGAAAGAAATCGGTGCAGCAAAAAGTTCGAAAGGAAGAAGGGGGAAAACATTGCTATGGAAGCAACGAGAAGAATCGGTAACCTGGTCTTGAAACATTTCATACTCCAAATAAACACGCTCCATGCACCGTGTTGGAGAAGGTTCTTCACTGACCCTGTTAAACTGTTCTTCAACTTCCCTCTGAGATCAAACAATTGCCCAGCTCTGCCCAGGACCCACCAGACACAGTGATCTCTGCATACAACCACCACCACAAGTTCTTAAATATGCTATAGCTTGTGGGGATCTGGGCAGATGAAAGCGATGTAAATATGAGATTATATTATCTAGTACTGTTATTATAATTTTACGGTCCTGTCTGTATACAGTGTCTTAAAACTTCGTAAGCTCTTTTCTTGTTTGGCTTCCACTGCTTTTAAGTGTCATGGTAAATTTATAATCCCTTCTCTTTAGCTTCTTTTTCTATCTCTTTACTTGAAGACCTGGCATGCAATGAATCAAAGAAGGGATATTTATACCCATACTGTGAGAATGTTTACAATGTACAGAAAATCCTGTCTGTGGTTTGGTCTTTGTATATTTTCAGAATAACTGACAGTTTTCCAAACGTACTATATTACTGTTGAGTCCACAGAGTCTGTATTTATGTAACTAAAATGCTTTTATTTAGACCTTTGCAAATGCCAAAATTAAAAATATTTTAATGAATGAATCAAAGTAGTACAGCAAAGAAATCTGTAACGTATTACCATTTCAAAATAAAGATTTCTGTGAAAAGCCTCTTAGATACAAAGAATCTGTTTGGTTTACAAAAAGTAATTTTGTTATTTTTGTGCCCATTGTTTTAATAACAGAACTTTGATCTTGAAAATATTTTAGCATGAAACATGAATATGGTAATAGCCAAAGTTTCCATTTAGCTGCTCCTTCATGTTCCAAGAATATTGGGTTCCATTACATGTAGTATTTAATAATTTACATATGGGCTCCAGGCAACCTCCTTGAGGTCTTGATGCAGATGCTGTTTAAGTTTTCCAAAATTTTACTCAGGTATGTGGATTTTCAAACTCGAGAATATCAATAGCATCACTAAGGGCCTGACTTAATTTTCCCAATGCCATGATCAAGTTTGAAGAACATGAATGTTACAGGAGAATGTTCCAATCAGTTGTGCAGACATTAAGCACTCTATGACTTCCCCATTTTTTTGCAGAGTTTCTTAACTGAGCTAAGATGTCATTACACTACTCAAGCATCTTGTATTAAATTCAGCCCTCTATAAAGTTTTGGAAACAAAGGAAGCAGCTACTAATACTCCATTTCCTTAATTCCCTTCAAAGGAATTTCCCTTTCTAAAATACTTCAGAAATTATAGCTAAAATCTGTCTTATTCTCATGCATTTGCCTCCTTAGGCTTACTTACAAGTGTAGGTACGTATGAATGAATGAGGCAACATCTCACCTTCCCACCCATAAATGTCGCTGGGGAAAAAAAATGGAAGATTTTGTAAATTTGTCTGGCACTTCCAGATGTCAAGCAGCCCTATCTGACCACATATGGATCAACTCTACCATGCACCTGTAATGAGTGCAGTGCCTCTGGGACTGCCAGGCTGTGATGTATGCGTGGGTAAACGGATACTGATGGATTTATCGAGCATGTGCAAATTGTCTCTGTAGCACACTGTATATCATAAGTCTAACATTTACAAAAGCATAACTTCTGGTATATGTTCACTACCGAAATGAACCAGAGATGTTTCTGGGATTCTGCATCCACTCCTGGGGTGCAAGCTAGTCAGGTCAGGGAGACGGTGGATCAAGTTTTGGGAAGAGATTCATCACAGAGAAGTTAAAGACATGCTGCTGGCGGCACTGAGGGTATTCTGAGCAGCCTGGTGGCAACCAAATTTGCTTTAAAAGCACTTGTATAAACACAGCTACATCAGGACCAGATAGCATCTGCCTTAGAGGGAGACTGATATCGGGTAGAATGGTACCCTGGGCTGATATTTGTTCTTCATTAAGCAATGTTTCTGATAAGCTGAAGCCTTCACCCCATCCCAAACCAAGTTATGTGTGCATTCCTTGAGCTTGCACACCTTTCCAGGATCCTTAAGGTGAATGAATAAATCTTACAAATGGTTATATGCCTCTAATGACACCTCTTAAAAGAAAGCTGAACATAATAAATTCTAGTTAATCTTGACGGATGGGTTGGAAGTCAGGCATGCAAGAGATAGCTAGCAAAAGCACTAGTATTAGACATTTCCATTATCATTAAACATGCCACCCTGCCCTTGAAAGCTGATTAATATCAACACCTCAGAAAAAACACTGGAAAATCTCCAGCATCAGATGTGACCTTGCAGCACTGCAGTCCATGGCAACTGCAGAAGGCAGTGAGTCCTCGGAGCATGTTCTTTAATCTTCAGTTAAGATATGAGCACCATTAACATTTTAGAGGGCTCCAAAATTAGGAAGCTACTTTCTTCTCTCCCACTCCCCGTCAGTATAGAGGACGTACACTTGGATTTAACACGTCTGAGAACAACAGTATATTTATGTCCCAGCAATAAGTGCAGTTTACCACTAAGGATCAAGAGATCGATATGTGCAGAACACTCTGGCCACTCTGCCCACGCTCTGGGCAGAAGCTGCCCATCCATCCTTTCAATTCAGTGATTCTAACACGGAGATTCTGCACTTGGAGTGATGCTGGCTTAGCATGGCCCAAAGTAAACACTGTGATTATAATCCAGTTACTGATACTGGAGAAGTCTGAATCATCACTTTTTAATGTTATGTCCAAGTAAGCTTAATCATACTGGCAACATAGGAAAGTTTATATTGCTACTGAATAGAAATAGTCTTCTGCAGAGGACAGGACATTTTTATCTATTAAATATCTGGAATATTTCAGCGCAGCTACTCTTACATTTAAAATACCGTGTCTGGGGCACACGCTGCAACATGCTGTCCCCACGTGCCGAAGCACGGCTGCGGCATCACACTCCTCCTCCTCCTCCCCACTGGGAAAGCCGGGGCACCGCCGCTTCTCCTGCGTGCTGCCGAAACCCTCAGGGGCTCCATGCACAGCCGGAGCTTCGGCTGTAGCGGTCCACCAGTACGGATACAGGACAAAACCACCTTCCACCGAGGATGTGGCGTGGGTTCGCAGGTACAAGAGCGGGCGAGCCGTGGCCTGGCTGGGCTGCGGCAGCGCTCCCCATTCAGGGAGGAAAACCATCTGGATTTCACAGTTCACAACTGGGGCAGGCATTCCAGGGCAGCCAGGCTCCCACTGACTTTCACTTTGTTTTCCTTAAAACAGACTGAGTTGCTGTCAGCTTTCCTATGACTTTCTCCCGCTTTAATTTATGTCCCCTGCAAACTCCGCAAACATTTTCCACTGGAATAAGCCAGGGACAGAGTTCTTCCCCTGCAGCATTTGGGGAAAACTGATGAAGTTCTGCAGAGAGGTTTGGATTATTTCTAATCTGAACTTTTTTATTTTCTGATTTAAAAACATAATAATTTATTTTAATTTTCAGGTTTTATTTGGGCTAAAACTATTGTTACCAAGCAACAAAGAAGGATAAAATTGGAAGCTTTCTGAAATTACTGCTACATTTTTCAGATCTCAGTTAGGCTTATGGTATTAGAAATAGTTGAAGAGGAAATTAGCAGAACATACATAATCATCAGCTCATTGGTATATTAAATACCAGGATGCAAACTATCCCGACTATATAGTTTAGCACACATCTGTGTCCACATACATTTGATTTCCTGATGTGAGGAAAGTTGTCTAAGAATTTAGTAAGTTACTTCTGCAGATTGATTCCATTCAGTGTCTTACTATTTTTAAAAGGAATGTCCTTAAATATCCCTGTAATTCTAGCTTTTCTCTGGCATTAGTAGCTTGGGAAATGGGTGACAGATTTCTGTGACATGAGTGGTCACAGCAGTATAGCATACATTTTTGTCTCAGGTTAAAAAAGAAAAAAAAAAGCCACAAGAATATTTTAATGCAGTAAAGTGTCACGTAACTTCCACACATCATTTGGCATTCTTTGCAACTGTACAATCTATCTCAGTATTTACCTATTGCATGGGTTTTTGAAAGGGAAAATTTCTGAGCATAATGACTTCGTCCACTTTAATATAACCAGGTTCCACATAACAGAACATTCATTTTTACTCAAGCATTTAACTGGGTCCTTTTAAGATAAACTGCATGGTGGGATAGATCTGTGCACTATCATGGGCAATCTTGATCCTGGTATCAGGACTTCTAGCAAGCAATATGCTTTAAAAGCACAATGCTTGTGTGTATTCCCTCAGTGGATATAGCCTTGCTAGGACTTTATCTAATGGTAGACTGTGAGACTGAAGAAAACAATACGATTACTTGTTTCTAAATATCCAGAACACACTCACATGCAGACCTCATCATTACTGAGTCCTTGCAAGTGAATTTGACCCTTGTGGCTGTTCCCCTTCTGACGCAGCATTGGGTATAAATTGTTTTCTTGGATACCCTGAAGGGAAACCAGAATGTGACCATTCTTTTCTGTGCCACTGCTGTCTAGTGTCATGGTTCCACTGAAGTAGCCAGAGACTTCCACCAGCAGACGAGGAACAGAATTCCTCCAGGCAACCCTGAGATGGGCAGGGCACTGACTTCTCCATTTCTGGGCTGTTTGACAGTTTCTGGGGTTTTTTTTCTACTTACATATGGAGCTAAATAACAAAACATCAGTGTTTTCAGAGGAAAAAAAACCCATGAAAATATGTTTTGGTTTCAGATGTTACGTTTCACTGTTTATTTTTAAAAAATCCTGAATTTGTCAAAAGAATTTCTGATAAGAACAAGGAATCTAGTCCTCAAATTCCATTTTAAAATATCTAAATATTTTATTCAGAAAATTACATTACTGAAACATTCTTTTTTTCTCCCCCAAATGAAAGTCTATCAACTTGATTTTGGTTGAAACACCATTTCAAATAGGGGAGAGGGATGTCTTCTGGAAATAAATCTGTTTTTCAAGTCAGGTTCATATTAGGGTTTAACCCGCAAGCATGAATGTGTGTTATCCCAGACACCTTCAGAGTAACTCTGAGTCCAAAAAAGTTTCAAATTACTGAAAAAGACTTGAAAGGATAAAAAAATGTTATTCCAAGACAGATTTTTAAGCATCAGACAGGGAATTTAAAAAATGACTGGAAAATCAAATTGATCGTTTATGTTATCTCTAATCATCATGGTCACTAAACACCAGCTCAGAAACTTGTTACCAGACTCCGCTGAAGGCACTGTTGTTTGAAAGATCAGGCTCATGTCCAACCACAATTTTCCGTCTTTCTTATAAGTAAATAAAGCAACTTCCACAATATATTTAAAAATAAATCCCTGGATCTTCTCTCCACCCAATTTAAAACTCTTTCAGCTAAGCTATGGAGAATTTTACAACAAATCAGATTTAAACATTATGAAAACACGGCAAGTAGGACTCCAGGGATTCCTTTAAAATTCTTCAATGAATAAGATACGCAATGTGAGGTTTTGTAATTCCCAAGTGAAGGTTTATGAGTTCAAATTGCAATGTTTCCAAGAACAGAGCGGAGACAAGGTCTATAGGATGTAATAATGTTCAGTAGACTAAATGATACAGCGAAAAAATACACAAATTTGGAGCATGTAATTCATTCTTTGAGTCATTGAAAAACCCCTTAAGAATCCCACAAAATCTTATAAAAAAATGACTTGAGCACCAGAAAACTTTGTGTTCTTTCTAACTAAATCAGTTGGTCTAATAATAGATGGAAAATTACTTTGCCTTGGAAGATTTTGCCACTCCAAACAAATCACTTATTTGGACAATGATACAAGATTCAACCCAACTATAAGTAACTCCTTACCACACCGCCAACAGTTCAGGAAGGAATACATGTGTATTTACACAAAGCTTGTATGTGACCACTGGACAAGATAACCCAATTCCATGTGGTTTCTAAGTGTTTTGCAAGTCACAGGATATCTCCACGAGTGCACTCAGAAGTAGCAATTAAGTGGACTGTTACCTTTGACAAATGACAATGCATTTGTTTCCTTTAGCAAAAGGAGGACCTGAACTGCATTGCAAACACCTAAGCACAGCTGGTGCATTCATTAGCAACCACAAGCAGGTCCGGTTAAAAATTATTTCTTGGAAAAGTTTTAATGAGAACTTTCTACTGAGTTACTTAGGAGGTGTCTATCATGGCTTGCTATCTAGTTCTATGAAAAAATGGTTTCTGAGTCCAGATCAAAATACTCTGCATTTGCCACATAAAATTCTTATTTGACTAGTATTAAGAACAAGACCTATTGTGCAAAGTCCTGCCCTGCTTAGGCCTTACATGAAAAGCCCTAGGATTTCACATGAGTAGAATGGTTCCTCCAGCCTTTGGTGGCAAGCATTACACAGGACTAACTACTCACAGACTTCTGTGCTGATTCTGAAATAACGTAATTTGTGCACTGTGAACTGTCCTGATTTACTTTTCTTTATCTTCCTACCTGCCTTCCACTTTTCAATCCACTAAAATACATCAGCTAAGGGTAACCCACATCAAACTAATGCTATTGTTTCCTGGCAACCGTATTTTTTTTTCCCGTTAAAAAAAATTAGTCATACAGGTTTTTTCCTTAGGCAAGTCTAGCCAGTTAATTATTAAGTAACTAAATCGCTTAACTAGTTAGAGGAACTCTGACCAGTCATCCTTCGGTTGCCAATGTATTCATGGTTAACAAGCAGTGAGAAGATACAGCCACCTGCTACCTGCGAGGGCAAGTAGCCCGGCACAGCTCATTTCCAAAGCGATGGCAGAGGATGGGGCTGCGCTGGGGTGCGCCTGGCCCCCGTCCTGCTGCCTGCTGCTAACAAGACAGCAGGGGCTGCAATGTTCTGCAGCCTGCTCTCCACCACCCTGAAGGTCTTTCCAGATGGGAGTCTGCCTGGGAAGAACAGGGACTCCTCTACCGCTTTTGGAGAAGTCCTGGCACTGGAACCTTTCAGTAGTTCTGGCAGCAGCATAAATGACAGGAAAGTTGCACTGCTGTAGGCAAGGGAAGCAGAGCTATATGGGGAGGCAGGTCCTTCACACGGACAGTTCGGACTTCTGCGGATTTTGTGAGATGCCGGCTGAGGCTGGGATAGAAGCCTATTCTGGGCAAGGAAGGCCTTGTTGTTTACACAAGGATGCCAAACAGTTCCCTAAGGAAGGATCTAAATGTAAACTCATGTATGTGAAATGTGAAAACTAACTGTGAACTCACATAGTTGCCATCGCCCTGTGGCAGTACAGAACAGTTTGTCTTCTTATTTAGGCATCCCAATGTCATCTGCAACCTGGATCTTTTTCTCAGCTGTATGTTCACAATGAATAAATTAAAAAGTCAAAACATGCAAACAGCAGACTAAACCGGACTAAATCAACCTTGAACAAGAAATGCACAGCGACTGCCGCAGAATACATTGTGCTTCTTAAAAGCCCAGGGACATTCAAATATTGTCAGTAGCACAAAAAGGTGATTCTTTCCTTGGCGTGTGCACAGCAGGAGACAAATGAACTTTGACGTCTCATTTCAGCTCATCACAGAACAAAGACAACAAAGGTGCTCCATATGCCAGCACGGGTTATTCATGCAACAACTACTTAGTCTAGAGAGGACAAGGGCACCCCTCTCTATGAACCTTAAGTCTGGTTTATATAAAGTCTGATGTTTTCTTTCATAAGACTGCTGTTTCCAGAGACTAGTTTATTCTCGCTAGGATTAAGTAGATAGCAAGAATAACATGCTACAGTGTATGTCGCCAGCCAATTAAAGGAAAGCGGATCATGGCCTTATACTGATAATAGAGATTCTACAGAATATTATTCAGATTCCCAGACAATAAATCTTAGAAGTAACATCTGGGATATTGTTCCAGTTCAATAGTATCTCTCAAACATTTATACAATGGTATATTTATACAGCTAGTTTTATTTGGAGCAATGGTCTCTCTAGATTGGTTTAAGAAACTCAAAAGTTGAGCCTTGAAGCCTGTCATTATGGTTCCTCTCTAATTAAGCAGTACTGAAAACAAATAAGCAAATCATTAAAAAAAAAAGACTGCAAAAACAGAGCATAAATGGGTACTAGTCATTTTTTAAGTCAACAGTAATTCTGCTTCATAAAGATTTTGTATGAGTCTGCAGATACTACTTACAGCCAGGGATTCCACCCTGACCTATCATTTTGTTCAAGTACTGCATTAGAGTTACAACAGTTCGTAATTTTTCAGTCTCTGTTTATTAACTCTGTTTTCTTCTGCCTTTCTTCTTGTTTTACAAGCATATACTTTTTATAGTATGAACTTTTCTTATAACTTCTGTATGTATATTCTTACTAATACAGAAACATTTCTATGTATTACTGTTACCCAGAATGACCACCCAAGTCCTGTTCTAGAGATACAGGGTGCACCTAATGTACAAGAGATTAAATCAACCTCCATGTTCACTCATGTGCTACTGTTGCTGAAAATAGTAATGGCAATTTTTAGAGCCACTTCCTGAAACCAGGTGTTTCCGAGCATAGGTTGCAGAAGATACCAAGAAAAGTGCTGTCTACACTACCATTTCTGCCTTTAATGGTTTTTGTCTACTAGGTCTACATTTTCTCAATAAGGTTAGGGATAACGTTGATAAATGGCTAAAGCACAAGACTAGACATGAACTATTTGGGGCTTAACTGAGCCGTTCCACTCAACTGCCATACGATTCCAGAAAAGTCATTTCAATCACCTTGCACAAAATTCTGCTTTCTAGTTAAGAGCTGGGTACTGAACTTGAAATCTGTGAGGGCTGACATCCAAGATCTGCTGCTCATTTTAGAAATAATAATAACAACAATAAAAAAAAATACTTTTCTCTATTTTTCATTATTTAGCATTTCTTAGAAAAAAATATGAAATATTTTCATATGAAATATGAAATGAATAGTTATATCTTAAAATATCAGACATCCCTCTGTTATAATTTTGAATAGGCCTGTCAGTTGTAGCTGAAAATGCCTGTGATGACTTGACTTTTTATGTGTTCTGGGCCATTGGTATCTTTTCCAATACAATACTTTTTCACTCTAAAAATGACTTAAGAAAAATCTTGCAATTCCAGGTTATAGAAAAAAAGGCTGACTTATTTACCTTGTTTTTCATCCAAGCACAAGTGCAATACCATATATGCTGCATAGGCTGAAGCTGACTCATCTTCTAAGCAGACGTCTATGTTGTTGAATGAACCAAGCACCTGTTTGTTTGCATTTTGCAAGGAAAAGGTTTTCACAAATTGTGTAACTCTGCTAGTGAAGAGGGTCTTATCTTCAGGACGGATAAAGTGGACATATTGGTGGCTGGAAGCAAAGTTAAATAACATAGCAAATCAAGCATACTACCTGAACCAGTGATATGACAAACCCAGAGGCAACAATAAAGTCTGCCAAGGAGCTTGATTTTATCAGCGGGTTCCCAGGTAAAAGGAAGACTCTAAATGGTCACAAAAGCACTTCTACAATATATGTCTTAGAGTATGACAAGATTCTTACTAAAATAATCTGGATTTACAAAATCTCCCATATTCTGGATGTTTGACTGATAAAGAGGTAGTAGGGTTTTCTCCTCAGAAACAGCTAGCAGGCGTTTGGGTAAGCAAAAACTTCAGTGTATTTATGCCTATAGGACAGAGCCCTAATGTAAACTGAAGTTCACATAATACTCCTCAGAATACCCATAACCATGATAACTTGTTACAGTCAAAAGCAACAGCAGAGGAAATACAGTGAAAGAGGGTGAAGAGCAGCAGCAGCTTTCCACTAACACCAGTAAGAGTAGCAAGAGGTTTCATTTGCTAAGTCTTGGTCAGAGTCAGTAAAATTTCCTTTGTTTATGTCTTCATCACTTAAAAAACTCATGAATCCTAAAATGTGCCTTCTGTATAGCAAGAACATATTACTGTATTTATATGCATTTCCATCAAAAACCTGCAACGAGCATCAACGCATCAGACTTCCCTTTCTCTCCCACCTCAGAATTGTTGAAAATGATCTAGAAAATAGTTCACTAGTTATCTGAAGGGAAACCCGCTCATTTTGGTGGTAGATGATTGCTTGAGCACAGTTGTCTGACACTGAGTGCTGATGTATCCAGGCCTTTGGAAATCAGGAATGAATTTCAATTGGGTATGCATAGAGCAACTTCTGCTGCACAGTGTGGTATCGTACTAATACATATTTGCCTAGAAATCCAACACAGAACTTAATAATGCAAGTCTAATGTAGAATTTAGTAGTGGCATAAAATGTTCCTAATAGGCAATACATTGAATACATGAAATATTGTGATGACATTTAACTCTCATTGTTCAACTGTTTTATTAAAAGTGGCCATTCAGCAGATATGAGAGTGCTGAATGCTCCGTCCATAGATGGATTTATCTAGTTTCACATGTGTAGTCCAAATCTAAGCGACATTTTTGAGTGAAGTAGAAGTATTCTAACAGGAAGAGCTAATTATATCTGATAAGAGACAGTTCCTTTCAATATTGCATTAAAACCATATTGAGATCTACCTGGAACATTTTTATGACATCCACTAGCTCTATAAAAACGGTACAGGTTGATTTCTACCAATTATATGCAGAGAGAAATGGATTTGAAGAACCTGCAATACCTTCCGCAACCATTTGTCCTCAAAACACAACAAGCTTTGGGTTTTGCCTGCCCTGCCAAAGCAACTATGCATTACTGAGATTTGATCAGTCTAATCAGAGGCCTGATTCCGCATAATGATTCTTGTGCTTCCCAAAGTCACAGGTTTCAAATAAACAGGTGAAGAGTTTCATGACTGCAATGCTACAATTCAGGATCGAACCCATAATGAAACAATTAGCATTAAACAAACAGCACAAAACTTGTGCTTATTAGGTCTCATCAGTCTTTCTTCAGGTCATGTTGTTTAAAAAACAGCTTATAGGAAAGAAAAGATAAAATAACTGTTGGTCAAGTGAATACAAACTGTTTCGTGAGACAGGTAAGGTTTGCATGACCGTACATCCATATAACCTAAATTCCTCATGCTGTAGACAGCTGGCATAGATACCTCTTCTTTAGCACACAGGTATATTAAAAAATACTTCAGGTAGTCTGTTTAAACGTTATGTAGAATATTAAGAGCCTGATCTGAAGCCTATTGATGCCAGTAGAAAACCAAAGTGTCATATGCTATGTATTTTGAGTAGTCTGAATTGTAATACTAAAAGTACCTTATTTCCTTTGGAGAAGCCACAGACAACCCCAAAAGACCATAAGAAACCAGATCCTTAAGAAGCACTCTGGAGTAGCAATTTTTGGTGAAGAGGAACACTGAACACTCATTTTCTTCTGAAAAATCAGAGCAGTCACTTTATTCATATGTGGAAACACAACCTCCCCACTATGTTTAATGTCACAAAAATGCTAACTGCTCATGGGGGAAATATTAGATCAATGTTAAAAAACAGCTGGGAAAGACCAGGGGAAACATTGCACAAGATCTGCAAGCACTTTGTGGAATATTTAGTTGGCACTTTTCTGGAGTGTTTGTGAGCATTTTCTGATATTTCTGAAGGCATGCTGGGAAAATGTTATGGGAAAATAACAGTCAAGTAGTAGAGCCATATGAAAAAAATCAACAACAAATAATAAGGAAAGAAGCTAATTTATCCTGCAGATAAATCAATGCTAAAGCAGAAATACACTGTGTGTAACAGAGCCTTGTGCTTTCCTAGCAAGAAATAAAGTTGTGTGTTATTTCTATACTCAGTTCCTTTCATTACTACTCCCACCAAGTTGCTAGCTTCCAGCAGCAGATGAGAGAGGCGTCAATGGGTCCACATGTTTCAAGAAACCTGCCAGTCTCCCACCTTCCTCCCTCTTGGCCTATCATTAACTTCATTCAGCTTAATTCAGAATTTTCAAGAACGCATGCACTGTTTTAACGAAAACAGCTTGCGTTCTGTTGTGCAGAACTGAGTGGCATTTACGCAATATATATTCACTAGAGTTGTAGTTCTCAGTCTTCTCACTTGAGATGTATTTCTTCTTCACAGATATTTTAAGTAGCATTATACATCCCTCTCCCCTTATCCTGCCCCATGTGGGACAGTCTTTCCAACCAAAGAGAAGCAGCTTCCCCAACACATGACCTGCCTCCACCCCTTCCACTTTACTATTTTAAAGTTCTCTCCATAGGTTCATGACTTTTAAAGTTATGTAGATCATATCTTGCAGCCTCCTCTGCTCTACTTTTTTTCCAGGTCACTTTGATGTTGCCCTCCTGTGCAGTGTTTGAGAACAGACATAGTCTTTGTCCTCGTGACAGACTTGATTCCAGAGACCAAGAACTTCTGCAAAATGCCACCAACAGCGTGCAGACACAGTTTGAGCATTAACATTTACCAGCCAAGGCCCCAGAAGGGTGTATATTCCAGTAAGAAGCCAACCCCTTGAGCAATATAAAAGGCCTGCCAAGGACAGCCAAGTAAAACCAGATGCAGTGGGCTGGAAAGATACAGAATGGTAGTCACACTGGTAGGCAGTGTGAGATGAGAAAATAAGGAGAGGACAAGGAAATGAGTGGGGAAATGAAAGAATAAACAAAAGAAGAGCAACAGGGAGAGAACTGACATGGGCAGTATGAAAAAGCATATGACAAGCAGGCCATATAGGAAAGTAAAGGAAGCCAGGCATCAGTTCAAAAAAGGAGAAAAATGGGTTTTACACATACACGCCCAAATTACTGCTAGCTGTAACACTGTTGTCTACATCACAGGTAATTTAGCAGTTAGGATCTGCTAGACAAGAATGAATGATCTCCAAATGTTTGGAAAATATGAAAGTATGAATCATAGCATTTGACTATATAAAAAAAACCAAACAAACAAACAAAAAAACAACAAAAAAAACCCCAAAACCAAAAACTATGACCTTACCATTATTACCTACAGTTTTACCCTTACTTTTGCCATTGGCCTGAATGGTGCCACCCTATTTCAGTCTGTTTGTCTTCAATAAACTCCTGATAATTGCATATGTGTTAACGTTACACAGTAGAGGTCAATACCATACTTTTATATGATAACTGAGGCAAACAGTAAAGGAATGGCAAATGTACAACTTAAATTTCAGCAACTTAAAAGAGCCTTGCGTGCTTCCTGAAATAATTTCTAACACCAGTTCAGTACACTAACCTTTGCCTTTAGAATAGCTATAGTCAGATAAATCATTTAACTCTACCATCAAGGCTGTTACCTTTGGCTTTTTCCATTACTTTCTATCTTGTTATTCAATGACTTAAATCAGTCACTAGAGCCCACTTCATCAAGCTTCAATAATCTATAAACCAACTACTTATACCATGATTTTTTCATGATTTTTCACCAGTCAGCCCAGTTTTCTCTACAAACATTACTGAATTTCTCTTTACATTGCGGGGGGGAGGGGGAGTCAATTTCCATAGTGGCTAATGAAAAAAGTATCGGATGGCATAAAGCTATTGCAGAGTAACAACCACATCTTTAGATAATACCTGCCTTCGGAACCAAATAAATCAGTCTTCAGAGACTGGGCTAAAGGGACAGGCTTTGGAGCTTCAGTCACTCGAGGCTGCAGCAGTGCACATCCACTCTGACTGCGTATAGCCAGAAACACAATGCAGAGCAACCAGGATCTTATCTAAAACACGTCTGAAGGAGACAGAACCAGTCTGCTCTTCCCACAATCTCTCTTAGCTACAGTTCTGATGATCAAACAACAGACTGGGTAGGAAAAGCACCTCCCATCCCCAGTATACAGCTGTTGAAGTAGCAAATGTCCAGCAGGTCCTTGCAGCAAATTTTTGAACATGCAGGACACTGGGTGTAGTCACAGTCATAGTTCGCAAATGGTAAGAAGGTTTTGCATTGGCCTGAAGTAGCATAGGTGAAGCCTCCCTGACTTTATGGCACAAGGTCCTTTACAAAGAGCAGTTATTTTACCTAGAGTATGGAAAAATCTTGTTGTAGCCTTTATAAATGCTGTCTAATGGAAAATTAATTAGCAGAACACGAAGAGTAGGTGTGGGAGCAATCTCATCATGTCCTCATTGTTATAAAGCAATGTACAAACATACAGTGTAAGCCTTTATATTGAAAACAATCATCCTCCTAAAATAGCCTGCAGCAGCAAACAGCTACAGAAAGGGATTTGTTACTAATCATATAACACTCTGTACTAGTTACTAGTCAGATCTTCTCCTGATGTTTAGCAGGATACTCTGCTTTGCAGTTTGGGAGAAAGCCTTGATCCTAAATAAATTGCTACGCTTTCAGCCTCCTAGTTTAGCTGCATGGTGAAAAAGATGAGCTGCAGTGAAAGAGAAGGGAGAAGAGAAGCAATACCCGTGGAACTGCTGTTCAGACCATTTTAAAAATTTTATTCCCATTGCAATGTCAACGGAAATTTGCATAGAGAGGTATAAAACTGGAGCAATTCTGATTAATTCTGGAGCTAGCCACATCAACACATTTTTTGAAAAAAATAGGGGGGTGACATTAAAAGGATTCCTGCCCCTCTCCCAACTCTTTTCCTGGGGGAAAGCTTGGTCCAAAGGAGCCACACAGTGGATCTGGGAGACTGGCATGTTTAGTTCACAGACCTCAGCTCTGTTTCTGACATGTGTCTGGACGGGCTGTCGATAGCTGTTAGTCATCTTACCCTACTTCAGGCCCTGCACGTGTCTGTGCTCCTTTATGTGTACACTAGGTTTGGGAACAAAGTGTGTAGGACATTAACTAGTAAAAGTATGAAAAACAAGTGAGAAAGAGCGACCTTAAATAGTGGAGTTTGTGACCTTGCGGCTGTCCCTGAAACCGTTTAACGCAGATACAAATACAGATCTCCGAAGCCACAAACACATCATGGCTCCCACTTGGGACCAACTTTGCTCTCCACTGGAGTCTCCTCACCTCCTGGAGGATGTCAACCGCTCCCTCTGGAGCCTCCGTTTGTTTCCTTCTCTTTTCTAGATGACACCCACAGCATTTCCTAGGACAGAAATCTCCATCCCCATCTCCATCCCCCTCATTATCAAAGCTGCTAATCCTACTCACATGCCCTGGAGAGGGAAAATTAGCCATATGCTGAATGTGGAGCACAGTCCTCATTTCAAACTTGACTTACTTGGATATCCACGCCAGTCCTCTGCTCCAAACCATCTTCTCTGCTCCAAAATCTGAAGTTTCAGCCGCAGTAGTAAGTCCTAAAAATCCAAACAAATAAGAAATAGTCTCCTTCATGCTCCTGGGGACTCGTCCATTATATTACTAGGCCTGATTGCAAACGTTAAGACCATTTTTATATTAATGTCCTTGAAAATTGTCCTTGTTTTGTTTTTAATTAAAATATAGCATTAGCTGTATTATTATCATCACTTTGCTAATTTTTCCAACAAAGTATTTTCCTTGCATTTTTTATGTGGCATCCTAGTTAACAAAATATTTTCTTTTTCAAAACTATTTATTTCGGAAATAAAAAATGTAAGCATCTATTTCAACACAATTTTAAGGAAAAAAATGTACAGAAAATTTACATTTAGAAATTGTAAAAAACTGCGGACAATACTTCCTCATAATGACCTGTTTCTAACTTTTTACAGTGACAACAAATTTGACATTTCAAGGGGTTTTCAGAAAATTCTGCTTTTATTTTTTCAGTCACATCTAGTATTTATATTGAAAACTGTTTTGCCAAGAGGGTCACATTCTGTCACTGACAAACGTAGCAGAGACTGCCAAAATAAAAAGATATTACTTTTCTTCATTTTGGAACCTTTGTCAAAGTTCAGAAAAGATCTTAGAAACACCAACTATACTTGCAAACTAAATGTCTAAAATGTTAATGAAATTTCAGGGCATACTTAATATTGCAAAGCCACAAAGAAAAAAAAGAAAAGAAAGGAGCTGGAAGCTGCCTAGATCAAAACATTTGAAAAACAAAAATAAGGCTAAAACTGAAACAGTTATGAGAGCTACACAAAATGGTTTTCATTAGTGCAAGATAGCTATGAATATTAATATTTAACAATGTAATTTGAATGGATCTGGCACAGCATCTTGCGCAGTAGGACTACACTCCAGTTCTATGGTGTTCTGAGCACAAATACAGTTTTTAAAAGCTCCTGACACTCCACATCATTGCACAATTAGAAAGTTACATAAAACAGCCATAGTGGAGAGGCCTTGGGGGTCTCTGTACCCACTCAGCCATGACTCCTGAAGAAATTTAGAGCTCCCAAAGGACTCTGCTCATGCAAAAAGGAAGAGTCTTCATACCTTCAAGTGTGGGTTTTGGTTTTGTTTTAAGGAGAAAAAAACCCCCAAACCTCCTCATGTTTAAGAAATGGTGCCTTTTGTCTCTTAACAGCAAAACTGGGTTTGTTTAATAGCTAGGACGTACCTTCTTTCTTTTTCTGAATTGAGTGACTGGTCTCGAGAATACACACAACTCCCATCACTTGCAACATTTTGAATTAAGAGTAGATATTGATGTATATTAATGAGAAAAACAATGGCTTGACCTAGTGTAACCTTCTTAGCATATGACTTATTAATCCACTGACTGTCTAATTCAATGGGGACTAAATTCTTAAGACCGTTGAGCATTAATATTAATCAAAACTTTAACTTGCATCAAGAGGTTTCCACACCGGCTTAACAGTTCCCTGATTCTAGCACTCCCCTGGCAAGAATGTCACTGATTTAAGGTCCCTGAAATAGAAACATTAGGGGTTTGGGATGAGATCTCTAGCTGCATGCATACTTCAGGTTTTCTGATGTGGGATGTTTCCTACAGACATCTTTAGTTTCTATCACCTGTAGAATCTGTGATCTTTCAAACTCACTATTTCTCCAAAACGTCACTGTGATGTTATTGCACATCTCTGTACAGGCTGGGACAAACAGCTGCAATACACCAAGTAGAATGCTGCTGTAAAATCCTCCTGTATTAAATCTTTGAACACTTGAAGTATACAACTTTTTTGAGCTCTCGTTCATCTCCCAGAGTTGAATGAAGAGCACGCAGACTAAAGAGCAGTTCTCAAACTTTCCCATCAAAATCCAGACCACAGCAAAACATTTTCAACCTGCATACCCAGTTTGATGCTTATCCTAGCCTGATCATACAAAGTTTATTTTAAAAAGGATTAAATTTACTTTTATTACAGTATTTTAAATCACATACATAAATTATTATTAATTTTCTAAAACTGCACACAACTTTTTTCAAGTGGCACATTCCAGACATTCACCATATTTGCTTCTTTTCAGCAGGCAAATTTTGTCATGTCCCTGCTTTAACTTCACAAAGGCCTGTTACACCTCTCTACCCATGGCTTCACTTTATCCCCACTCCTTTCCCAACAAGAAATAAGGAAATAAATCTTTTAAATCTGTGCTTACTATTTCTAAGTACTAGAACCTCCTTTTTAAAAACTTGTGTTTTAAGGCAATAGAAATTCCACAGAAAATCCAAGAGCACTGAAATAAAAAGGCTTCCTTAAGCCACTACCATTTTCCAAAATACCTTGACTATCAAAAAAAAAAAAAAAAAGCTAAAAGCTCAACTGGGATCACATTAAAGGTCATCAAGCCCAGAATCCTGTCTCTAAGAGCAATCAGGTGGGGATACTCATCTTGCACAGATAATCGCCTGGTCTGTTTGCAGCGATTCTCTCCTGGCTTCTGGCAATCAGTAATTTAGAAACTTCTAGAGACAGAGGACAGTAGCAACAGCTGGACTTACCATCCAAAGATGCTCTACGCCCTCCCTGAACCCATATATAGCTGTGGTCTCTACAATATCCTGCTGTAGTACTCATCAGGTAAGAGAGCATTCTCCTAACCTTTTTTTTTTTTGCTTTTCTATTCTGGGGCTCAGCTGACCCAGAATTTAAGTATTTTTTACTTAACAGACTGGGCTTTCCATAAGGCTTCTGGTTTTGAACTAAGACATATGTTTTAAAAGGGAATTTTTCCTTAGTTTGTAAAAATGTAAATAGTGCTGTAAAAACATAAGCAGGGCAACTGTTTATCTAAGAAATAGTGGATGATCACAAAAGCCTGCTTGCCAAATACACCTTGTGCAAGTATTAAGAACTGTTTATTTTGGAAATGGTACAAAAGCATCCTGAGATAAAGCAGTGTTGCTGATGTGGAAAAAATGGAACATTCCACATTATTCACGATCGTCCTGCCAGTACGAAAAGTGAATTAATTTCCATTCCCATTCTTGAAAACAGGACTATTTTTCACATTTTAAGAGAAAAGGGTTGGACTTAAAGACTTTTGGAGATGCCTCCATGTGAACACACAGTCATGGATAAATACAGCTTCACCTCTTTTTCAGGGGGCCAGACTGTCAATTAAGGGCAATCCAAAGGCTCTCAGATTTGTCAGCTAAATACAATCCCAAACACACCTACCCATGCAAAATGCCGCATGTGTGAGTACTGTCTGACAGGTCTGCAACATCCGTGTGCATGGAAAATGGGGGAAAGATGCTCAGCAATTTATCTTCACTGAGCACCCTCTCTTCTCTGAGACGTGGACTGACCTCCACTATTACTGAATTCATTGTACAAACTCCTACAGAATGTGCCTCTAAATTATGGCTTGCATTTTATGTCCCACCCATTACCATTGAGTTAATTACAGTCTGGATTTAAACACTATTATTACTTACAACGTGTAAGATGTGTGAAAGGGAATTAGGCGTATATAATGTCAGTTCTCTCTGTCTAAATTGTTTAAATAAGGGAGGAAAAGACAAAGAAATTATATAGTACAGAATGTGGTGTCTACATCATAATTTCATACCTACTGCACGTTTTTGTATTGCTGAGGATATTCAAAGATGCAGCATTTGTGGCCATAGGACTGGGTACTGAATGCTTTCTGGGATGCAGCCTCCACTGAAATTTGGAATCCTTGTGTAGTTTCAGGCAAGCGGTGGTCAGGTCTGGGCCTCAGTCTTGTACACATATCACAGACTTACTCATAAAAAGCAACTGCTCCCAAAACTGGCTCCAATATCAAGTGAAGAACAACTCAGGAAAAGCAGAATTCAATTTCTAGCACTCAGCTAAAGACTTACTGAATTACAATGGGCACTTCTATTATCCCGCATTTCATTAAGCCCAGTCTTAAAACATGGCTAATTCTCCCCTACCACAAAGAGGATTGTTCATAATAAAATGTATAATAAATAACTTCAAGACTCTCAGATATTGTAGTGGTGAATTAATGTAACTATTCAGACAAAGAGCGCTCAACACGGCTGACTGATCAAATTTCCTAAAAAGCCCCAGAAGTAAGAGTATTATTTTATATTTTTCTCTATCCATATTAATATAGGAATGTATACTTACAGCCAAAATTCTTGTGGACCTTGCCTCTCAATTATTCATAAATAAAATACAAACTCTACTATGACTTTAGTTATGTAAAGAGATGAGGAGAGGGAAGCCAGTTATGAAATAGGCTCAAATGATGCCAGTCCTTCAAGTATGTGTCTGAAAACAGCTAGATTTCTGAGACAGTGAAATAGATCTTAAGCAACTACACAAAAATATGTATGGAACATCAAGAAAGGATGCTCACATGCTATCTTTTACTTCTTGCTTAAATGTTTCTTCTGGAACAGAGGGATTTGATTCCGATTTTTGATGCAGCTTGTTCTGTTGCTAATACATAATTTACTTCTAAGCATCCATTTTAATATCGTATCAACCTTCTACTCGTATATGTAAACCCCTGAAATCCTAGCTCAACTGCCAAGACAGAGTCCAGCCTTTTGCAAAATACTTAATATAAATGTCATATAAACCATTATCATTATGAACCGCCTCTACCGTGGTTCATACGGACTACACTCTACCATTACAAGATTGAGATTTTCTTTGGTCCACATTCATCAGCTCTTCTGTGTATCTTCTATTAATGCAAACTTATATTTCTATCAGCAGTAAAAATAAAGGATTGAGGCAAGTTTACTTGAATTTTAATGATAGGAGCTACACAGATAGATAAACACGTAAAACATACATAGTACAAGAAAGGTCATAAAATGTCATAGAATACAGAATGCTTCAAATCTATAACTGCACAGTGCTTCAGTGCTTGGCAATGAACAGAATGTTGAGAAGATCTTGACATTTTAAATACATTTTAATTATACTGCACATATTCTAAATACATTAAATGTATTTTAAATATGCCCAGGACCACTGTGAGTTTCAGTTTCCAAAAGGCTCCAACTAAGGCTCACAAGGCTTTCAAAAGGCTCATGAACTAAGTGCATGAGGAAGACTGAGTTACATTGGACATGCCCTATTAACCTCAGGGGTTTCATCAGAGTCAAATAAGGCAGAAGAATGACACAGATGATTGCCAGAGAGAGGGATTTGACTCTTTCTCTGCATTACCTAGTGGTTTCTACTTTTTTAAAGGCAAACTGATGTAAAAAAAACCAACAGGTTTCTTGCAAAGATCCCATCATCAAGTGTAAAATGATGCTAACCTTTATGAACAAAAGGCAAATGAAGACAAATAACTACTTCCAATCAAATTGCTTTTGATTTTCTGTGAGACTGGAAACTTTACAGCAGCAGAAAAAAACCCCAACAAACCAGACTGAATGAAACCTGCTGCAAAAACCTTAGTTTTGCAGACCTTTGAGAGTTGGCGTTGTGATGTGCTACATCCCAAAGTACAAACTGCCATGCCCTCACCCTTCTTATGACAGCATAGCAAAACCACATGACAGAGCCTTAATGGTTCAGTAATGGTCCTACCCCAGTGCATTACCTCTGATGATGAGAGAACTGACTAAATAAATATGACCTTCCTTAGCTGTGGCAATGTAATTTCAGCCCTGGTGGCAATACATTGGAAACCAAACCTCTTTTCAGTTTCAAACCTCAGCCTTTGAAAATAACATTAAAGGCTCATGTTGAGAGGCTGCTTGTTAAACATATTTTTTTCAAGGGAGAACTGAAACCTAAGTGTCTCTAGTCGGGAAAGCTCCGTTTCTGCCTTCTCTCGTGGATGACAGCAGCAGGGAGAGGGGAACTTCAATTCCCTGTCAGCAGTCCAAACTGTAGTCTCAATGCAAGACTGCAGTGGCCTTCAAAAGATTTAATTTGTAAATAAGGTATCTATTCCTACATAAATGTCACATTAAAGTATATCACAGAATTCAGCACACCATCTGCCTAGCCATGACTCCAAATGAAAACGTTATTCAAGTTCTTGCCCATATTTTCCATCCAAATATTTGTATAGTTTCAAATAGCCTAAGGAACCTGCTACTGACGTCATTCTCGCTGGAATCAATGAGAGCTCTGCCTCTGGCTTCAACAGGAATGGCCTCAAGCATCCTGTAGCGACAACTTTGAAATACTAAACCAAAACTGCTACGGCTATCGTGGAAGGAAGTCATGTATTTCTATTTCTATTTACAACCATCCTGAATGCATGAGGCAATTTATAAACTCACGTAAAGAAGGTCGTAAGACGGCGGTCACACGGGGCGTGAATTTAGAGCAGTTATCTTAAAACAGCCTATTCAGAAATAGTTGCACTGATGGATTTCCCCACCAGACAAGGTCTGATACAGCGTGAACACCAACGCTCAAGTCGCTCATTCGTACTATGTGCATCCCTAGACCACGTAATCTGAAGTTTTATTTCAGATAAAATGCCCATGGAAAAGAATAGATGTCATGATTAGTAACAGCTATCCAAGCTTTTGTGACAAACTGCAAAACAATGGTGTCCTACTAGTGAAGCGTACCGATGTTACAGACGAAGCATGGAGAATCAGCAGAGTGTGTGGCTGGTGGTCCGGGTGGTCGGAGGGAGGAAAGAGATGCAGCGTTGCAGCAAGGGAAATGGTAAGAGACACTGGTGAGAAGAGGAATCCTGAGGAGGCAGAGATGAGAAAGAGGAGGAAGAGGAAAAAAGCAGTGAAGCACAAGAAGAAATTATGGGAATCACTACTATAGAGCAAATAGAATAGTCAGAAAGTAATATAAATGAATGAATTAGACTTTATCACCATGGCCCTGTACTGCACATGACCTTCAGATGGAGTTAACAGAAAACCTATGTGCACAGTCCTATGTTACATCTTTCTTTTTCACTTTTTTTTTTTGTTTAAAAAGGAACAAATCTGTAAAAAATTCCTTAGCTAGGTATATAACCCCCAATATGTGATGCACACTTTCTTCAGTAGGGCGATGTATGCAGCCAAAAGCAACCTTAAGCTTTATGGAACATTAATAATGAGAACGAAATGAGCACTACAGATGGAATTCGTATTTGAGAAGTGAAAACCCTTAATACTAAAAACTACTTGCCTGAGACTGAATTGGGAACATAGTCATGTAGCCACTGGTCTGTTACTTTCTAAAGGTCGCTAACAGACAAACAATCATCCCAGACATTCAGAAAATCATTTTACCGTGATATAACAGGCATGTACTAAAGGTCATTTGAAACTAAAGTTTCTAGTTGGGCTTCTACTTTGCCGTAAAGCAAAACACCTTAAAAGAACAACTGCGCTGGTACGTGGCTTTAGTGCATGTGAGAATTCTGCTCCACCATCCACAATGAACAAAGCCGTTCTCTTTTATTGCTTTTTTCAGTACTTGAGTATCTGCCTTGTAAGAGAAATTGTTTTTGCCTAATGCTATGTCTGGCACTTCAGGTGTGGTCTGGCTAGCTTTTTATAGCATATTCCGGAGTGCTTTTAAATCATCTCCAGGCAGAAACAGATTATCAAAAGCGGTAACCTTTTCTGATCTCCCTCGCTTACATCCAAGTGGCATTAACGGGACATTAACAGGCTACGCAAACGCAGGAAAAACGGATCCCTTTTCCCCAGGGACAGGAGCAGCGCCGGCAGCCTGTTCTCTTTGCACTTTTTTCCTCCTCGGTAGCGTACGGGTGTCTCACCGAGGAGCCGAATTTCAGCCAGCCCACCTCCCTTCCCAAAAGTCCCCCACTTCGCCGTGTCCCCCCTCGAGCCGAGCCCGTCCCGTTTGTCACCGGCCGCACGTTAAACGTGACGACAGCCCCCCCCCCCTTCCCCTCCACTCCCACCGCTTCCCCCCACCCCACCCCGCATCCCGCCCGTCCCTCCTGCTCTCCAGGCCTCCCCCCAACCGGGAAGCCCCCCCAGGCACACCTCACCCGCCGCCCCGCTCCCCTTCGCCCCATCCCCGGTTACCTGCCACCGCACGGGGCGGGAGCGGGGAGGCGGACGGTGGACCCAGACCGCCCCCCCACCCCCCCCCACCCCCGGACCTCCTCTCCCCGAAACAAAGGCACCCTTGTCCCTCGCCGCGCCGCGGACCCGCGGGGGGGGGGGACGGGACGGGGGGGGGACGGGACGGGGGGACCCCCGGGGCGTCCCGGGTGGGCGGGGCCGGGGCGGGCCCCGGGGCGGGCAGCGCGCGGCGGCGCTCTGCGCAGGCGGCGGGCGAGGAGGGGCCGGGAACCGGCGGGACACGGCGGCGGCGGCGGGGCCGGGGCGGACGGTCCCTGCCCAAGGAGCGGCGGGGACAGAGCGGCCGCGGGGGTTTCCCGGCACCGCTGCGGGCTGGGCTCGGGGACGGAGCTCCCGCTCGGGCGGCGGGGGTAGCGGGCGGGTGTTTATTTATTATTATTTTGTGGCTCGCCCGTCGCCTCTCCGCGCTTCGGTTCACTTTGGCTGGGCTTTTTTTTTATATATATTCACACACACACACGCACCTTTTTCGCGTGTTTTTGGCAAAGCGGAAGGAGGATGGGGTTCGAGCTGGATCGCTTCAACGGGGACGTAGATCCCGACTTCAAATGCAATCTGTGCAACAAAGTTCTGGAGGACCCGCTGACCACCCCCTGCGGCCACGTCTTCTGCGCCGGCTGCGTGCTGCCCTGGGTGGTGCAGCAGGGCAGCTGCCCCGTCAACTGCCAGCGCATCTCCACCAAGGAGCTCAACCACGTCCTGCCCCTCAAGAGCCTCATCCTCAAGCTGGACATCAAGTGCGACAACCACGCGCGGGGCTGCGAGGCGGTGGTGCCGCTCCAACACCTGGGCGAGCACGCCGAGACCTGCGACTTCTCCCCCGCCAAGTGCCGCAACCGCGGCTGCCGCCAGGTGCTCAACCTCCGCGACGTGGAGGTTCACATGCGGGAGCGCTGCGAGGCTCGGCCCGCCGGCCTCTGCGAGCAGGGCTGCGGCTTGATGCTCACCCACGGCGAACGCCGGGCCGGCGGACACGGCTGCCTCCGCGCCCTCCGCGCCCACGGAGCCGCGCTGCAGGCGAGGGCGGCGGCGCTGGAGAAGGCGCTGAAGAAAGAGGCGTTGCGAGCCGGCAAGCGGGAGCAGTCGTTGCTGTCGCGACTGGCGGCGGCGCAGCTGGAGCTGCAGGTGACGGCGCTGCGATACCAGAAGCGCTTCACGCAGTACAGCGCCCGCCTCGACGCCCTGGCCCGCGCCCGCGCCGCCTCACCCGGCAAGGTAAGCGGCCGCCGGGGGGAGAGGCTTCCCCGCTGGCGGGAAGAGGGAAGGAGGGAGGGAAGGAGGGAGCCGGTGTGGCCCCGTCCCCCGCCCTCCTCAGGCGCCCCTCAGCAGCGGCGTCGGGCTCGGCGGGGCGGGAGAGACGTTCCCGCCTGTCTTTCGGCGGGTTTCTGAGGAAAAAGGGGCGGCGGGCGGGGGGGGGGGGGCACACACACCCCCACCCAGGGCGCCCTCGGCCCTGAGGGGGCTCTGCCCGCCCGGCCCTGAGAGGACTCTCCCCGCCCGGCCCCGGGCTGTGGGTGAGCGGGAGTTGTCCCGCGGAGCCCGCCCGGCCCCCCAGAGCCTTTGAAACATCTGAGCTTTGGCTTTTAGGAGCCGTCATGTACCGGTTTGCGTAGATGTCTTTTTTTATCTCGTGTGACCATCGTTGGTATCTGGACCCCATATGGCAACTCGCACATCAAAATACCAAGGTCACGGCGTTACTATTATTCTTTTCTTTTTTTTTTTGTTCGCTCCCCGAAGAAACCTCAAAATGGCAAAAATTGGAATTTCCAGGGCTGGAAATGGTATTAAACCACCAGAAATCGACTCCCAGGAGTAACACAAAGCGGAGTGAATTGGAAGAGGCTGTTGTGACCCAATGCTTTCCAGACCCTTAGCTCACCTAGCGCCCCAGAATATGTCTTCCTCCAAAATGCGGGCTTTAGGATTAACTGTTACGCAACTCGGACACCTTGCCAGCTATTTCATGATCCCAAGCCATCATCTTTGTAACATCCGTGTCCGCATACAAGGCGTCAGCTCTGTACTCGCGTTTTTTTTCCCCAGAGTCGCACAGGGTTCTTTAAAAGCTCATTTAGGAGGAGAAAAATTAACTTGACTTCCACCCCTCAAAATCAGACCATTTATAAAATGACCAGAATCAAAAGCCAGAGCTACAGCAATCCCTAAGTTTTAATTGGAATGAGGCTCCCCAGTGAGGGAAGCCCCAGAAGCCAATTATCTTTTAAATGAAGACATTCAAAGTCCTCCCTGTGACCTGGAATGTGCTACCACAGACACAGCAGTATTAAACTATTCAAAACTGTCAAACATCTGTATTCACACCTTTGGTAATGCTGAGGTTCTAAAAGCTGTGTAACTTCATGTTAGAGTCTCTCATTTTTTCTTTTTTTTTACTTTTTTCCCCTTTTAGAAATCCAGAACAAAAAAACCCACTATGTTTTGCTAACTCAAAACAGAATATTTTAATACTAAATGTACTCTTCTAACTTCTGGCACTGCTGGGCATGGTGCTGGTTAAAATCTTAGTAAAACTATTAAAATAAATCGGGGGTTCACATTCGTGTCAAGATTCAGGACAGTTCTCTCCTCCTTTTCCTACAGCCCCCTGTACTTTGCAGTGGCGTGCTGCAGAGCGTTCTGCTCCTGCAGCTTAGCACACAGCTGCCTCTGCTCCCTCTCACGTTGCTGATGATAGGAAAGCCCTCCATACAGTCCTGCTGTCAGAAATCATCTCGCTGAATCTTGACCTCATCTCTGATCTGATCCTAACAGCACACCTTTATTCTCATACTGCCCCTCCTTTTCTTTGTGGCTAGTGTTGATAATGTTGGTTTTGCATTTTATTTAGCTCTGCAGAGTGTAGTGAGCTACTATCAGCATGAAAGGCACTACTTCAGATTGTTGTAGATGTGCATGGTACATAGTTTCCAGCAAGACTTTTTATCAAATTTATGGATACAGCTGGCCAAAGCGACTGTGCTTGTTTTCAGCCATATTACAAAAGGCTGTTATACAGTTTTCTGAAGCAGCGCCTAATCTGAAGAAAGCTGGAAGGTGTCATGTCACCACAGACTTGTGGTCTAGCGGTCAATCAATTACATGTCTTTCACAGCATTTTGGGCAGCTTTCCAGTACTAACAGCTTTAGTCTGCCTAGCTCCCAAAGAAGTACAATCAGGAAACTTGCATCTTTGTGCACTAGAGAGTTTTTTAAAAGACCCATGGTAATCACCTAGCGCAGGGGATGCTTTACCAATTTGGGGCTGTGGCACGCTTCCAAGTTTTTACTCTGGGGTTATTTTCTCGGAGAGGCAAGCATAGACTGTGCAGCATGCGATGCAGATTGTAACACTCAGCAGGGCGTACATACTTGCCTAAGGATTAGGTCCCTGAAAACATGGATTACGTGTATGATAATGTGGAATAACTGATTTCAATTTCAGAAGCAATTGCGTATTCAAAGCATGCAGCGCCTTTGCTATCATTATTTAATTATGATCATTATTCATATTTCCTGTATTTTGTTATAAGACGTAATTGTTCAGTCTATGTTAAAACACAAGCAGGCCTAGCACTAACAAACTGGGTTCATAGGTTAGATGTCGTGATTGCAAAACTTACTGTAGGATGTTCTGGCTCCTCAGGAGATGAAGAAAAAGGATCTTCTGACTTCCCTGCTTGATGGTTTCTTGTTGCTACAGATGTAGAACCAATCTGGAATAAATCAGATGATATGCCCTCTAAGTCAAAACAGAAGAAATGCCCATGTACAGTTCTGTTTAAATGCTTAGTTAAAGGGGAAATATGATGTTGGACATTACGCCATTCATGAAAGGCCCAAATTTGTGGTCTTTTGGCTGCTGCAAAGTTTTTCAGCAGCTTTGGAGACCCAGGTCTGGGTTTGCCTTAGCATAGACTTCCTTTGTGATACTGGATGAACCACATAGCTTTCCTGTGCTTCCATCTCACATTTCTGAAGTGAGTTTCATAACACTGCCATACCTATATTTTATATACACACTCATCTGTAAATATCTCACAGTAAGTCCCTTAAACAGATAGATGTGCCTTAAGTGACTCCAGTTGTGTTTTCCATGTGTATTCTTTGCCACTGAGGGAGCATTTTAGTTTTACTGTGCATTTACTCGATGTCTGATCTGTGCTTATTCCAAAAGACAAATTTGAAGGTTTATTCAGAGAGAGACTATTTATTCCTTGGTGGTAAGAGGTGAGGCTTATTGTGAACGAGCTTGAGGAGGGAGTGGTAGGGAAGGTGGTGTGTCTTACTCAAAATTAGTATTTCCTTTGATCAGACACGTCAATCCTGAAACCTCAAAGTCTAAATAATCAAGAAAAACCTCATACTATTCAAACAATGCTTAATCCTTGCTGAAACATACCACTGTTCACACCTATTGATAAGCTGATCTGGTCGTTCCTTTATGTACACAGCCGTCAAAGTCCTCTGGGACGAAATGAGGAAGGGAGAATCAGAAGCAGTTCATGGTGCTGGCTGCAGCCCGCGGTGGAAGCCCTTCTGCGGTCCTGACGACCAAAGGCAGGGACGGACTTTTAGTAAATGTATCAGACACGCAGGAACCAGTTTACGATCTGGTATTTAGGACCTCTGGTTTAATACCTCTGTGGAGGTGGTAACACAAGTTTTAGTGCTATAAAAACCAGATGAAATCCTTTAAAACAAGATGATATTTTTTTCTCTGACTGTCCCCAAGCAGGATCTGCCAGGCTGGTCCTGCAGCCCTTTCGCCAGTAAACGAGGAGCTGAAGTGCCTCCTGTAACGAAGACAGACCTTCTTAGCCACAGCACTACCAAAGAAATTAGTCTTCCAATGTCTAAAGGGAAAGGCAGTCTGTTAGCTCCACATTACTCAGCTGGGAAGTACAGTAATTTCAAGAATTATGTTTAAGAGTTCTGTTCAGCTGTGGGAATACAACATGCCAGTAACCATCAGGTCTGCTGCCGAACCAGATGACGGGGCAGGGCTGGATGCTGGCCACCGCATTTCCACAGTTACCTCACTGTTTAATGATTGTTTCGCTGGAACGCGAGACATGTTAGGGGGGAAAAGAAAGGCAGAGCCCTGGGAAAATCATTTGCATCGTGGCTTCCTTATGAAGCAAAGGAGGTTGTTAAATAAATTGTTAAGACTTGAGACATGAATCTGCAAAAGTAACCAAGCGTTAAAGCAAACGTGCTGCTGCCTCCCTGGTGCCGGGGCAGTTGGACGCAGATGGTGGGATTAGCACTCTGCAGCGGCATGTGGGTTGGGCTCTGTAACACGACTCTGTTGCCGCGGAGAAGATAGAGACAGTGTACAAATCTGTCAAAACTGGCTGGAAAGTTTCTTTAAAACCCCCATGGATGTTCTTCAGGAGTACCTACAAAAAACTGTTAGGCGTTCCCCCCCCCCCCAATTTTTGACTCATTCAAACCTACCTGCTTTAATACTTGTACTGCTGGGTATAAAAGCATCAAATCATAGCCACTTAAGGAGGCTTTAATGAAAACATTCGATTTTAATTACTGAAAGTGTCTTGAGAGCAATGTCGTAATTGTTTCTTGATTGTCCTAATTGATTTGCCTTCTTAAAAAGGCATAATAGGGGAAGTAAACAGTGGCGCTAGCATGTCCTTTTCTTTCAAATCCTGAACCATCAGTCCGTGAAAGTGGTCTCACAGGGCTAGAAATTTGTTCCTTGAAATCCTGTCTGAGGTCTGGGTCTGAAGACTTGCAGGGAAATAGCCTTTACTTCATTTTTCAGTCCTCTTCTGGGTACCTGATTCTCACTGATGCCGAGTGTAGGCAAATTCGAATAAAACCAGTCAGAGTTTATTCATGTTTCTCTGTATCAGGTCCAAGGCTATTTATTATTCAACCTGCAGGAAAGATAATGATCGCAAACTGACATGAAAATTGTAAACCAAATTTTCAGGTGGAGTATGTTGGTGCAGCTCCCCTGTGGTGGAGCTCTGAGCATGCGGTCAGTGGAGCTCTGCCAGTTTACACTGGCTGGGAATTGGGCTTTGTTATCATCCCCAAATCTGTAGGAGTAATTCAGTAATCCGGGATTACTTTGACATTTTTTATGAGTTTAATAGACATTAATATTTGATTGACAACTTCATATTGACATGTTAGAAGAAAAATGGACAAACTAAAAACATCTGCAGCGAATTACAATGTAACTGTTGTAATTTTTGTCATTAATTGGTTATGAAAACCAGACTTGTAAGATAACTTCCTCAAACTTTTTTGTGTTCATAACTTTTTCACCCTTTGGATAAAACAAAGAAAAAGATCTTGGAGGTAGCAAGATTCATATATATCTATATATATCTATATATATCTGTAGATGCACAACATACTGATCCTATTCTGATTTCCAAAAAACCGCCATTGTTATTCAGATAGCTTTTTGTGGTGTTCTGCTGTTGTCTGTTGTATAGTTTTATAGTGTTGTGCTGTAAATAACAGCCACTTGATTGAGATTGAAGTTAGTACATTGTGAGGATTTAGTTGTCTTTAACAGCACATGCACTTATTTTGTCTTAATGAAAGTGAATAGACCCAAGTAGCACCACTGTGTCATAAATGACATTTTGTATGAGTGTGTATCTGTAGTTAGGAACAAGCTGGCTAAGAGGACAGGATAACAGATAAAGTTTACACAGTCCCCCAAATACTACAGGTCCCTCCAGTCTATCCTTGTTCTACATTTTTTGTCCAATCAGAGGACTGAACAGAATTTCTGCAGAGGACTGCAGAATTTCGTATTTCAGGGAATTAACATAATTATTTTCAATGATGGAAGACTTCTGTTTTGCTAGTGTTAAAATTCCAAAGAAAAAAAATTATTCATGGCAGGCACTGTGAATAGCATCCTAGGCCTTTTGCAAAATTTGTAGTAGTTTTGTTTAATGCTGTTTTCTGAAACTCACCAGAGAATTTCTGTTGCATAACACTTCATGTTTGATACTGTTTGAAACAATGTCATGTAGCTAGCACTAGAGAGAAGCAACATAAAAATGCAGTCCTAAGATTCAGTCACCCTCAAGCATTGGAAAAGTCAAGAATTTGACTACTGGAAACATGGAATATTTTACATAACACATCACATATGACTAGGTCAAGTAGTTGCAGGAACCAGTATTACATATAAATATCTTCTGTTGCTGTTAAGTGTCTCACTGAAGATCTCAATAAAAAATACGCATAAATCTTAAAGGGTGGGTTTTACAGAGAAGCGCTGCTGGAGAACAGTGGGGTGGCTGGAGCATGGAGGCTGGGAGCTGCTGACTTTGCTCCTGCAAAGTTGATCTAAACGTTTGTCTCTAAACTACATGGGGGAAGGAAAATAAGAAATCAGCCCAGCAAACCTGGATAGAAATATTATCTTATCCTACTTACCAATGCACACAAATGTTTTGAATATGTTTATCTGTTCTTCATAGGGTGAAGAAACTAAAGCACTGACTCTCGTCCTTCATCGTGACTCTGGCTCTCTTGGATTTAATATTATTGGTGGCCGACCATGCGTGGTATGTTAATTGTTAAAATATGTTTGCCCTTTCCAGTTGGGAAAAGCATGTAGGTCAACACTTAGAGGAAAAATGCTGCTGACAAGCATTTGCTTCTCTTGGGATTCTTTCAGAGCAAATCTTATATTCAGATTTGTATCGGATGTCTATTAACTACACTGTCTTTTCTCTTACAACGTGTTTATTCATGCACATAATCGCAGCTAACACCACCAATATCGGTGCAGTGTCATTCCCAAAATGGTGAAACCTGTCTTTCCCAGACCATACTGCTTTGAAGATGTTGCACGAGTTCAGGGCCTACAGCTTTAGGCCCTTTACAGTTCATTAAGAAAATGTTATTTACTCTCCTTTCCACCACAGATTAAGCAGCCCTCTGTGCAGGTGAAGGGATGTAACAACCTACTTTTGAATTCTGTGATTTCAGCAGATGTTTCCTGCACCATACACTCGCTAATGTATTTTTTTCTGGATGCTTGTTGGCTGGAGCTGCTGCATATGACTTTAATTAGATCAAGGAGCGGATTATACCTTGTCCTAGTAATTTAGAAAGTATTCAGAACTACTTCTTGGCCGCTCAGAAATCTGACATTAATCATGATTTATTCCTAGTAAATTCACTTGAAAGTTATTCTTTCTTTATAGTTAGAGTTTTTCAATTTTCTGAGATGTTGTTCTGCACTGGTAGAAGCTGGTGACACAATACACAGGAATATGAAAATACCTTGTTAGGTATAAGTTGTTTTTCATGGTTTTATTTTTAAGCCTCCAGAGGAAGAGCTGTGCATCTAAAAATAAAAATGCACTGTTGTCTTATGTTTGATGTGCAAGCAGGCTGCTGTCTCACTGGATTTTACATTAAGAATAATTGTAAAGACAATTACTACTGAGCTGGCCTAGGTCAGAGGAAAATTATTATCGTGCAACTAATGTACCTGATGGAATTCCATTCCTGGTTGTTTAATCTTTCAAAATGGCAGTATCGGGTGTTCTCATTAGCACAAAGTAATTCCATATTAAGACATCAATAAGAATATTTCTTTCAAATTACATACACAGTTGTGACATGGACAAGTTTTAGCTGAGGGCAAATTAAGAGTTACTTCAAGGTACAATAACATATGTTTTTTTTTCGCCCTTAAAGGACAATCAAGATGGTTCATCTAGCGAAGGAATTTTTGTATCAAAAATAGTTGACACAGGGCCTGCTGCTAAGGAAGGAGGGCTACAAATTCATGACAGGATTATTGAGGTATGTGAATACGCTGTCCAGTCTCTTTTAATAGTGCGAGTTCCATCTCAGGTCTTCAGATGGCATGATATTTAGTGTGGGTTTAGGAGAAATGTACCGTGGTAAACACTGTCTAGAAGACACGTCTGTTAAAATATGCTTGACTTGATTCAGTGCTGACCTTCATGGCTTTAGGTACAGTTCTTACCTAAATATAGAAACCAGATTATGGATGGTATGTGCGTGTCCTGACTTCCTGAGGAGCTAGCATCTATCTGGTATGCCATAGATATTTCTTTTTAAAGCTATTGGAAACTTTTAAGTTATTTAGTTAAAACCATATGTGAAATATCTGTGGTGTAAACCATGATTTTATTTTTCTTGGTATTTAAGACCAAGTTTTGAACAGTTAGAAAAAACTCCGCTCTGCAGTTTCAGTATGGTTTATTATAAACCTGAGTAACTCCCTTAATGTTGTTTGTAAGTTCTTATATTACTCAGATTGCAGTCTGAATTTCTTCTCATTTTGCCAAAGTCTTGACCTCAATAAAAAGTCCTTCCTGTGAAAGAGATGGTTGCTTGAAACATTTCTCGCAATTTGCAGCGAGCAAATTTCTTTTTCAGAGAGAGAAAAGGGTTAGTTTCCATGAAACAAAATGCAGCTGATTGTGAGTCAGTTCCCATTGTTTAGCATTTTACAGTTAAGAAAAAGTATTCTTCACTGTCTTATTTTTGTAAGCTGGAGAAACTTTGAGCGTCTATTGTTCAAAAAGATAAGTGCGGTGTTTGTTGCCAAGGATATCATGGAACAGCCAGTTTCTCTAAGTAATGGAATTCCATTGCTCTTATGTTTTGCAAATGAGCAATAAACAGCTGTTAAGGATTTTCTGTTGGCGGGGGACAATGTGTATTTGCTATTTTCTGTACTGTTATGGTAAATTGTATTCACAATTTAGTAAGGATATAAAATATTAATTAAGTTTCTTCATATGGGAAAGAATGGAGCCACAGTAGCAGAACTATAAAAAGATAAGAAGCTGAGCTGTGAAATGATCCAGAGTTGCTTAAACTATATATATGATGTAACATAATTGCGAAAAGGTCTGGACAATTTTGTGAGAACTATGCAATTTTGTTTGAACTGAAAATTTTCCCATAAGCGTGTATTTCCCCAAAGCATATTTGAAAAGCTGACATCCGTTTCTGAAGTAGTACATAGTCACATAAACCAAACAACTGTATGAAAACCAAAACTTTGGAAAATCAAATACCCCAAAGTTAGGAAATGTCCTAGGCTCTCTGTGCAAGCCCGGTTCAGTCTCCTTGAGTGTAAGCGCTGTAACTCAGTCTGTAACTGCGGTCATACGGCACTTGTCTGTAGAAGTCACCCTTGCTCACGGCACAGGGACAAGGGCAGCTAACCTCCATGGGCTCTGCAGCATCTGCTCTCTGTTGCAAGGGACCTCCCTCCTTACTGATTTTGTGGTTCTTTTGGCGGGTGTGTGGAGGGGGTGTTCTCTTCTGTTTTTTACTCCCTCCTTACTGGTCCATTTCTCCACAAGATTAGCATTTGGCAACATTAGCGCAGTCCAGGCTAAGCAACTAAATACCGCTATGCTGGACGTGTACTAAGAACCTGAGAAGAACGCAGTTGAAGACAGGCTGGGTGAGCTTTTCTGCTCTACTTCTTGGCTGTGTCTCCTCCCTGAGTGGCATCATGCCTATGTGAGCAGTGTTTGTGCAGGGTCTTTTCAAGTTCTATTTTCACATAAGACAAAACCCTTGAAGAAAGACACTAGAGAAGTTTGTTGTATTTATAACGCACCAAGGGTAGCAGGAACCCATGTGTTGACAAGTCTTTGTTGTGCTGACCACAAACGCATTTTCATATTCACTCTTCTCACCTCTAAATATATGCAAAATGCTGATGAAAATATAGGACATTGCTTCCCAAGAGTTGACTTTGGGTACCTCCACATCAGCATCTGAGTTTGGATTAGGAGTGTCTTGTTGAAGCAAGTCTCTGAATGGTGCCCAGCTAATGCGGTTTGATTCCCATTGCGGAACAGTCTCCAGGTGTACTGACTGCATTTTTTTTTAGATAAAATTAATTCATTTAATGCACCCCAGACACTACAGACATCCAGTTCACAGAACAAGCCTGAAGTGCTCTAATATAGAGCCCTCAAAATATGTGTAGTGTGGACACTACTAACACTAGTCTGGGTTAAGGAAAAAAGGAGATACCTCCTGCAGGGGATACTGCATCAAGGCATCCAAGTGAGCTTTATCATACTAATATCCAATTATCTTAGATAATTGAAATATCCTGTAAATTATCTAGATGAAAATTAGGTAATGTCCAGTGATAGTGTCCTTCTAGAGGCAATTTTTTTTTTTTTTTATAACCTTCACACTGCCAAAGTTTCGATTTGGCAGTTTGGCTGAAAAATCATTTACAGATTTAGCTGTAAGTGGCAGGACACAGCTGGAGGACTCAGATGGAACTTGGCATAGAGAGTAGAGCATCTTAGCAGGTCACATTTGCTTTCAGACATATGAAAAATGAAAAAGAAACATGGTAACTTAACTATCTAGAACTGAATTTAGCTATCTAGAACTTGTTCATTCAGTATTAAGGTTTTATGTATCACCAGCATGATTTTAAATAGACTCTTTCACAAAGAACTCTTATTCTCATACAAGCCGCTGAGCATAACATCTCTAGAATTAAGTCCAGCATCCATTACAGAGAATTTACAATGAAGTAAAACAAATTATTTGATTTCCTTTTGGAAAATGTTCCTTTGCTATGGATCTTCTGGTGGATGCATTCTGGAGCACATAAAATACGAGTGTCATTTCTCATTTTCAGAACTGTCACAACATTTCTTATTACTGAGAAGGGATTAGGCAGTGTAAAACATAGACACGTACATAGTACTGTTTATAGCTGATAGCAAATGCATTGTTATATTGATACTTGCTTGCAAATTCTATGTCCTGACAAATTGATATGGAGATAAACTTTAAATTACGTCAGAGATAATTTGTAAACATATTTTCCTTATGCAATTTGGATTTGGATTTCCTGTTCTGCATCTTTTAGAAGGTTAAACGCAAAGCAGTTAATCAGGTTTAAAAATAATCTTGAATATTCTGTAAAAGCAATTTTTTGGCCCTTTGTATATCATTGACATAATTAATGCCACTGTGAAGTACATGTTTCTACTGTTAAGTGACATACATCAACATGCATGTTGCATGGTCTGTGCTACTCAGTCTTCAAAGCAGCATGTGACAGAAATACAGAGAAATACCCTTTTCCCCTTGTATTTTGTTTTACAGAATATGTTAAATAATGATATTTAGTGCTTACATAGGACTATGAAGATTGTGTTATGGCTATTAACTGCATAATTATTTCCCCTCACTGTTTAATAATATTTTCCTTACTTTGCAAATGGGTAATCTAGGTATATAACTGGGAAATAACTGTTAGAAGTTCTTGTCAGATTAGGATTAAAGACTTGGATCTTGGTCTGTTTGTAACTGTTCTGTGTAAACCAATGCTTCTTACCTATATCTGTTTTCAGATCTTTCACAATTACTTTAGAAGTGAGGAAGTAATGATACTATGAGATTTCCTCTGGTTTGACTACATGTTTTTCATGCAGTTCTGCACTTATACGTTAAAAGCAAGCAGCTGATTTAATGCAGCACTAGTGATTTACTGAATTATTGTTAAGATGTTCCGTAGCAAATTGCCACGTTAAAAACATACTGAAACTATTGATTTTTATGCAAAGGAATTACTGTTCTCATAGATTTCATTTTTGTCAGGGTAACAAAATGGTCCTAATTTCCTCTCTTAACAGAAGTTGGTTCAAGTCCCAGCCATGAATGCCTCCTCTACGCAGCTGCTTGGCATTTCTTAAGACAAAATTAGATTTTCAGAGTTTTTATTTTTAAGCACATCAGCTCTGAAAGATTATAAATTAAATATGGCATTCTATTCTCACTAACTAGTAAACTTAAGTTTGTTTAGCTTCAGGACTGCTTAGAAAGAAGGAGGCTTTTGAAATGCTGACTGCTTGCCACCTTAAAAAGTTTTAAGCACAATTAGGGTACTGTTGAGGTAGTATAAACTGTCACAGCTCCACTGAGACCTTGAGGATTTATGCCACCTGGGACTTGCCCAGTGTTTCATGCTGCTCACAGGAAGGATCATTAGTTTAGGAGTTGAGAACACGTCTTAGTGCATTTGATTGATTTTCCCCAAAGCACCCTCATTTGCTACAAATTATAGGCTGCTTTTCCATTACGTGGATTTCTTCACAGATTACACATAAGAACAATGAAACTTTTTAGCAAATCTTCTACTGTATATGTACAAACAAAATTTGCAATTTGCTTTCGGTTCCCTGTTCACCCTGTAGTAAGTGCACTGTTTTGGCAGAGCCACTTTCTGCTCACATGGGGTGGCTAGGTAGCTTTCAGCAAAATTAATTTGGTAGCGGTGTTAAAAACATAGACTCTGAAAAGTCAAACCAGCACAGAGAAAGTACATCAGCCATGCAACAATGGCAAGAAAGAATGCTCTGGCAAGCGCGTGGCATACCTTTCCCTGTCGATGACACATACGTGCTAAGAAAGACCTGCTGCTGAGGCAAGGATGGCTTCGAAATTGAGTGAACGAATAAACGAAGAAACATTTCATGTGGTCTGCTGGTGTGTGATGGGGTCTAGTTTCTCCACAAGGCTGAGTCTCTGGGCTGAAAGGGTTCAGTGTATTGCCAGTCTGGCTTTCTTGTCAGTATGCAGTTGTCTCAAGCCTGTGTGCCCTGTTCGCTTATCACCGCTCACAGACAGCTCACAGGAGACTTCCACAAATGATCAGTAAATAAAATTATTAACTGAATGCAGCTTTCAATTTCTCACTTGCTGGTGAGCACTTTTTAAAATTATGCCAGCTTTAGTAGGATAAACCTAAGCCTATAGCTACTTACAGGAAACTTACAGCTAGCAGTAGCTGAACTCTGCCAAGCGTACAGGTTAAACAGAATTTTTTCATTGTCGTGAATGGAAGAGTTCAGCTCTGCCAACAAGATTTACTCTGCAGCTACATACACTTAGGAATTAATTTTCTAGAAGAAAACATTTTCAGACAGTGACTTAAAATTGGCTGTTCAAGTTCCTGCCAGGATGCACAAGCACATTAGAATATTTGTGGAGAGTGCACACAACGGGGCAGTGAGTGCAGCTATAGCAGAGTCAGCTTTTTTTAGAGTTTATACTCCTAGAAAACTTTCCAAGGCCTTTGTCCCTATCTGTTAATGGTATCTTACAAAGCAGCATCATGCCAGTGCTAAAACATAGATCCCGCAGCTTAGTCGAAAGGGAATAATAACAACCTTAAGAGGAAAATGTAAATGAAAGCAGGCAGCCTTGGTTATCACTGCATTTTTTCCTCTCATAAATTTATTTGCCTGATTTCATACCAGTGCTACAGCCTAAGCTGTGGCAGGGAGGTGGGGAAGCAGGGGAATGAGCCAGAGAACAAAAAGAAAATGAACCAAAGAGGTATAACAGGATTTTTACACTAAATACTGTACTATTGTCCTTCCCACAAACAAAAAAGAAAAATAATTTGGATGGGATGAAAATAAAAGTGTTGCAAACAACGAAAGCAATCTTGTTTCTAGTATTATGGACTTACAGTCTTTGCCTCTTCACTGCTTAGTAGACTGCAGAGCTCAAGTTATAAGCACATTCCGTGCTGCAACTTTTGAAATGGTCCTCCATGAGTTCCCCTAAAATTTCTGCACCATCTTAATGTTTCTTCTTTTTAATAGAAGTCTACAGCATGTTGACCCTAAGCATAATGTGGGCATTTTGAATCTGTGGAAGCTTAGAATATTGCTCTCAAGGGCATGCTGAATGAAAAAGAGGTAATTAAATTATCCAAAAAAGCTCTCTAAACTCTGGAATAGATCCCTTATGTGTAACACTTCTTAAATTAATGGGATTATGATGTCTCTGTCCCTTCTCCCCCTGCACACAGCCCTCTACCCTGCACTTCCCTCTGCTCTTGCTTTCCTTGCTAACACAGTCTGCTTGAAAACAACCCGGTATCAGTCTTTAGCTAATGTAAAATCTGTCCTGTAAAACCTTTGGTGCTCTTGAGATGGGGGCCATGGCAACTGTGCACAAATCAGAGAAAATAATTACCACTAGTGGAATTTGGAGGAATACCCTTTTTCTTGAAAGGTGCT
Organism: Buteo buteo; assembly: GCF_964188355.1. Classification (NCBI taxonomy): domain Eukaryota; kingdom Metazoa; phylum Chordata; class Aves; order Accipitriformes; family Accipitridae; genus Buteo; species Buteo buteo. The sequence goes on from NC_134191.1 coordinate 4,650,495, forward strand.
GCAGTTATATTTGTGAAGAAGCTACCTATTACCAGTGGAAATCTTTAGCTCGACCCAGAAGACAAGTGCTGCCGGGGTGCCCGAGGCACACCGGGGGGCACTCGGGGACCCCTCATGCAGCTGTGCCCTGTTCACACTGAATTTGGGGGGGAAACAGTTTAACTGTAGGATTTTGTCCTTGTTCCTCACATACGTGCAGAGTGGCTGCCGCCATTCCAGTTTGATACAAACTATTTATAAGTTAATTGGACACAGGATAAGCCTAGAGCCTGTTGTTGGAACTGGTCTCATTCGGAGGCTCTTCCAGCAGTGAGTCTTCTCCAAGCCCCGGGAGACCACACTTGCACCTACCTGTCAGCGGTTCCCAGAGCTGCTCGGCTTTCCACAATATTTGTTTCACCCACGACTTTGCTGCTGCTCTTTGACACTTCCTCACTTCATCAGCATTTTCTCCTGACAGCCCCATTCTCCTTTTTTCCTCTGGGAATAACCTACAATCCCTATTCCTCTCACGTGCTACTCCCTACAGACAGCTGTACCCCGTGGAAACCCTTTGGTGTCCCTATTACAGGGAAATGGCTGCAGAGGGTGAAAGCCTGGGATTGCAGCTGGGGTGAGCTGGGATGTAGCATGCACAATCCTTGCAGAGAAATTAAATAATGTTGTTCATGTTTGTGTTGGAATTGCATGGTTAAATGGGAAATTGCTCTTGAGAAAAAGGAGAAGCAATAATGAGGAATATACTTTCCAGGTCAGATTCTCTTGCATCAAACTTTTCATGACTATAGGGATGGAAAAAGTGGAGAAAAATTCTGCTGATAGGATCGCATTTTATAATGCTTTAAAAAACAGTGAAAGTCACGGATTATATAGCACATGCCCTGCCCCAAAAAGTTTTTTCTCTTTGATGTGGTTATTAACTTGTTTGGTACCACAACGAACAGGACTTGGAAAGGAAATGCAAACCACTTTGATAATTTCCAGGCCTGTCAAATCTCACATTAAGCAAGGGACTTGCTCAGTTGCCACATGTATTGCCTGATCACATAGCTCATGAAATATCTCATCCATTCTCCCTCAGCTGTGTTTACCATTTTCCGGTAAAACAATCCATGCTAATTATCTAGATAAAACAGCTATCGATCAGTGCCTGGCCGCCTTTTGCCAGGCTGTTCAGTGCCGAGGCAAATGGAGGTTGTTCTCTCCTTCGACTGGCGTGGTGGGAAGGTTGTCCTGCGCTCGAGGACAAGCCTGGTGTGTCACCTCGTGGGCTACAGGAGCAGTCACGATGCTGCAGATCAGCCCATGGCTGTGATGCTTGTGATGAAGGGAAAATACAAACCACCTGAGAAATCTAGATTTTGGTTTTGTGAATTATTTCTCTTTCAAAGAAGTGAAAAATAGCTGTTTCATATTTTCTGTAGCTAATCAGAGAGAGATGTGTCAGACTCCAACAAATACTTTTTTTTTTAAAAGGATGCATATAGAGCATATAACAATGGGACGATTTAATCTTCTTTTCACATGTGGTACAATTCCTTGCATTTTGAATCATCTCCTGTTCAGTTTTCCACATTTGAAGCCAAACCATTATGATTAACTGTTTAGATTTTATTTTTAGATTTTGAATGCACTGTGTCTTTTTAGAGAAAACACACAGAATGTCCTATCAACTGTTTTCACACATTTTGTGTGTATCATAATAATTGGGCAATCAGGCACAATCATCCTTAATTTAGTACATATGCGGTACATTACCATGTCAGTTGTACTAAAAGATATGCATAAAGTAAGTGCAAATTAACTAACAAAAAGAATAACTTCAGACTATTGCTATTCAAAATGCACTTGAGTAAAATTTGCATAACTTTTCCTTTGGAATTAAAAATGGAATTTGTTCAGCAAATGTGAAAAATACTGAATGTGTCAGAGTGACCAGATCTTTCTGGGGATCCTGAATCCTTATCCTGCAGCTCAAGCCTTGTTTATTCTAGTGGTGGGATTTTTCTTCAGAACAAGAGCGTGGCATGCAGAGACCAGCTTGCCACGAGTGCCTTACTTCTGCTTTCTTCACAACAGTATGTAACCTTTTTTTCACACACAAAATATGGAAACTGAAATGAAATCCTGGAACCTGTTTGTTTTAGTAAGAAGTATAATACAAAGTCACTTCTCATTAGTCGTATTTGTAGTTTTTAAGACAAATAAGGTTTTACTGCTTGATAGTAAACAAAATACATTCCAATATTGGGTATGGGGGTTTTTTGCTTGTTTTTTTCAAAATTGCCAAATACTACTTTATGATAAGACATGAAACATTACAAACAGGAAAACATGGAAAATGAGATTGCTCAATTAGAAGTTGATCAAATTTACTATATCAAATTGTATAGCAATAATGGCATTAGATTCATATTCTCTGTCATACATAAGGCTTTTTCCTTTGCCTAATTAATTGATTCTTTACACTATGAAAAATTGGAAGCTGTTCACAATTAACTGCAGTTCTGTGCTTTAAACACTAAGAGGTGACAACTTAGCAGCATTGTGAAATTAATTCCAACATTGTTGACTGCTTCTTTACTTTAGGCATGATGTTTTGATAAATTTTAAAACAATATAACTTTACTATTTTATGTTCCACTACAAAGTGCAACTACAGGACTTGTAAAGTTTTTAGACTCTCATAAATACAAATGGCACTGGGCTGACAATAACAGTAGTTGAGAATTTTTTGCTTCAGCACTGGGGCTTTTAAATGAGAACAGTGTTTAAGTTGTTGCTTTTAAGACTTCATTATGCATTTTAGTATCCAAAGTAAATTTGTATTATGTTAGCTTTCATATAACAGTGTAACATTTTTAAAGAAGCTTCTATCTGTGAAGTCTTATATCTGTAAAGGGAATTTACCTCTGAAAGCAGAATTTGTGTTTTAAAGACTGGGTGGGGGAGTAATACATCAAAAAAGGAAAGGATTTGTTACAAGTGGAAGGAGGAGTGGTACAAACAGGCTATACGGGTAGATCACTAGATGGTAGAGACACAAATCCCATCGCTGTGTACTTGACAGGAGACATTTGTTTTGTGAGGGACTAGGTGATTACTGTGCTCTGGGCCATGCAATTCCCAAATAGCGCAAACTGTGCAAGCATCTTATCCGCAACTTAAATTATGCATTAAATGTACCTCAGTTGTGTGAAGCAGGTGGAAAAAAAAAAAAAAAGAGTCAGAATATGGGAAACAGTATCTTTTGTTGGTGCAAGCCCCTTTTTTATAGCCTGATGAAGCCTGGTGTCAAAATGATCTTTAAAAAAAAAATATCATTAATTTATATAGCCTCTATCATAGGATTTGACCTATGGGTCTCAGGAATAGTGTACCCTACAGCAGGCTCCTCTTATATACCCCTTTTACACCAACACGGTTATCATCCCTAACCCCAGTATAGTATCTACAGCTTAATTATATGCTCCACTTGGCAGTACAGAATTAATCCTCTTTAAACTGAGATTAGATGACATTTGAAGAGTCATGACTGATCTCTTTAGTGTAGTGAATTTTATCTGGAAGTACTTGCCTTTATTCTTTATTTTTTGCCATCATTCACATAACTTTGAAGCACACAAAAGTGTGCAACGCTGAAAGCAACCACTTTGGTGATCAAGCTTGGCTCAGGATCCAATTTAATTTATGCACAAAGTTTCAGAGACATGAGCCACATGTGCTCAGTCCTGTAAAATATCACAAGGATATTGGTAGTTTTTAAATCCCATCGTCAAGTTTAACAGAGTAAAATCATTAAATGTTTCACAGGATCACCAAATGGCCAGGGTTGGAGAGGACCTCTGGAGATCACCTTTCCAAGCCCCTTGCTCACAGCAGGGTCAACCAAAGCCTGTAGCCCAGGGCCACATTTCTTCCTTGGGTGAATAAAAGCACATGCACATTGTGCATGTGAAGAGTCCTTTTGGGCCATGGGGTTGAGCAGGAATTTGAGCTGAGAACTAGTAAATATTATATGTATGTCTGATTGACTGGATGAATATGAGAAAGAAATAGGCAACAGGAAGGGAGAGTGAAAATGTTTCCTGAATCATTGGGGGGCCAGGGGAAGAGAACTCTTTGGTGCTATTTTTTCTTCTTCTCTCAGTTCTGCAGGCTTCCTAGCTCAGGAAGATTTAGTTTATTTCTTAAAAGGTCTTGCTTATAAAGCAGACCTTTTTCTGGCTCTGGCCAGCTCTAATAAAAATTAGCAGTAACTTTAGCAGCTGCCATACCACATGACTGCTTGGAATTGCATAACTTCTTTTTCCTCATAAAGAAACACACAAAGAGATCATCTGATCTCCATCCTTGCAACGTTCTCTGAAGTATATTTTTCTCAATTTCCAAACAAAAATCTTTTTCTTCTTTCTTTTAACAGTTCTCTCCTTTTAAGACCAAAATCTGACTGTAGATAGTAATGGGCTCTAGGTAGGGCTTTCATGAGTTATGTGAATAGGGTGATTATTTTTATTTTTACTACTTCAAACTCTATTACTGTTTATCGGTAAGAAACCATGTCACAGACAAAAGATAATATTCAAGATAATCAAAGAAATATTTTGTTGCTGAAATTGTGGGGGGTTTAGGGCTTACAACATTTCTGAGAATATGCTTTTGGATGGAGACACATTGTCGTTTGACAAGGAGAGGGTCATGGTGAGAAAGAAAAGACTCCTATGGCCATACCACATGTAAACTGAACAGACTGTTGGCTCAGACCAGGTCCCATTTAATTCACTGGAAATCCCGAGTATCTAACCTGATCTGCAAACACAGAGCAGTTGGAAGTTTAAATTATTCTTCCTGTGTGGCATGTGGAGATGCACCATTGTTTTCTGGCTAATTGCTTTTCCCTCTAGCAAAAAAAGGAAATTTTTTCTTCTGTAATACTGCTGATGCAGACTAAGTACTACTTTGTGTAAAAAGACAAAGGTGGGATTGATGTGTAAGCAGATGGCATGTTGTTCTACATGAAGGTGCAGTCGAACCTGTTGAATTAAACATGGCTAAGTGCATGGCTTTAAACCAAAGCCACCAGGAACCCTGCACAAAACAGCCTGTCTGCTGACCAGAGCGGCTGCTGGGGTAGACACACCAGTGCAGTTATGTTGCATTTTTACAATTACTTCCTTTTACCACAGTTCTCACACAAACTTTTAAGCACTTTTTTTTTAAGAAATATCTGGTGAACTTATAGGTGTGTAAATATGTACTATGTGTGAAAGTTTATAATCATTTGCTGAAATTAAGAACAAATAACCCCCTTTCTGTCCAGTGCTTTTTTCTGATGCAAATTTCTTGCAAAGAAGAAGAAATAATCTTTGTTTAATGAGGAAACCCTACTGACTGCATATTTATTTATGTCTCCCTTGTAGTTCACTCAGAATCAAGGCTAATATTCATATATTTTAAGTCTTAAAGAAATCTCACATCTATAGTTAGGAAGAATTCTTAAATCATTCCATGTTCTTTGAAAAAACTGTGTATCAAACTCTTTAAAGCTTAGTTCATCCCAAATCCGAGCAAACAAAAGCCAGGTAATGACAGTGGCATAGAATACAAGTTGTTGCTAAAATAACAAGCACATTGGCACACAAGTAAGCTCTGGGAGCTGCACTTCTCAGGGGCACAGTCACTGGCTTGCACCAAGTTAGATTCCCTTACTTACTTGAGTCGAGGCAGTTGTTCTAACCACAGGCTTGCAATAAAATTTGTATTTATGTACTTTTCACTTTCGCATTTTCCCATTTTCTCTGCTAGTAATACTTTCCTTTTCCTGCTAGTTTGTCAAGAATCCCTAGCTCTCATTTTGGAGTAAAAGTTTTGGCACCTTTTATGCTGTAGACTGAATAAAAGCTGGCCTCTCACAGCCTGCCTTTAGCAGTGGTAAGCATCAAACAGTTTGGAACATAAAGCAGTGAACTGTCTTCAGATGCAGTTACAGTTCCTAAGTGTCCTGCTAGCAACTCTTGTTTTAATTTAAAGTTCACACAGCCAGCTCTGATTCCTTCCTGTATTTGAAGGAGCCAGTACATACCAATGCCTTTTTTTTTTTAATATAACCTTTCATTGTTTTCCCTTCATTTTGGCCTCCCTCTTTCCTCTTAAAAGCTTTCTAAGGCAAAGTTTCCTCTGCAGCAGGGGAATTGCTGACTGTTTCTATTACAAACCTTTTTCTAGCAACTAGAACCTTTTCCTTTAGTTTTAACCAGTTTTACCCCCTGCTGCTAATTAAAATGTTCTTTCTCTCCTTCAAAGTTTACCAAAAAGCAATTTTGTTTGCCCTCTTCGTGGATTTCTTATTGCAGAAGGCATTTGCAGACTTGCAGAGCAGCTGACTTAAGCAAGTAATAAACACAGGAATGAGCAAGGATGTCAAAGAGAGCAATAGATAATATATTAGCCTCTTGACGGGTCTAGCAAATCTCCAAGCTTTAGAGACTATTAAAGGCTACTTTCACTGGGCTGACACTGTGCATTTCAGTTAGTTTTCCCAGCTTGCCTTCCCCAGACGCTCTGCTGTGGTTCTTTGTTACACACCCGAACTCATTAGATTAACGAGAAACATTTTAGTAAAGTATCTCAGGCAGAAATAGGGAGGAGTTAGAGGGTTGAGGAGATGCTATGAAGTTTCTTTTGGGATGAAATTAATTTCATGCATAAGCTAAGGGAAAAGTAGTATGCCTGCCAGTCCTCCAGATTTGAGTGATGCACTGTTAGTCTCTTGCTTGGACTTTATGCTTGCTTTTGAATACTGTGTCATAATTTTAATGGATTTATAGAACAAAGGAACCAAAACCCCACAGTCAGAACTAAGATGATACACTTGTCACTAACTCTGTCCCTTTCATCCCGAGTAATAACTTACCCTCAAAATAATTTGCTTCCCATTGGTTTATTCCGTAGACTGAGGTTCAGTTCAGTATGAACAAGGATTGCAGAGTCTGGCCCTTACTACTTGTTTGTCTCCAACTGCAACCATTTAATTCCCCTCCTTTAGAGAAGCTTTGGAAAAAAACTAAGCCAAAAAGCTTTTAACTGCTTAGAAAGTGTTTTTCTGCAGTTTCAGGAAGAAATGCAATTATCATGGCTTCTTAATTAAAGTGAGTTGTCAATGAAGCGATAAACCATGGTAGAATTTAGTTATCCTTGTAGAAGAATGCAAATTAAGGCTATAAATGGAGGTCTTGGGAAAGGTCTTGACCGCTTGTTGCCACCAGACTAATAATCACACTAAGTAATTCATATTCTAGAGACAATCAGATGATGTACATCATCTTTTGCAGGGAAAAGGGCACTATAGAAAAAAAGTCAAACATGCTAGAAGAATAAATATCTTTGTTTATACCTATCCTTGATGTGTTAGTGAATGAGTTGTTAACTGTAAACCACAACATTTCAAACCATTCAAGCCCATTCTCAAAGGAAATTGTCTTTGAGTAAGCAAGTAGCCAAGGATAGTAGGACAGTATTTTCAAAGCTGCTAAAAATGGAAAGACAAATCCTGACCTGAAGTAATGAGCATAATGTCCAATTAGTTTGATATCTGCTAGGGCAGGAATCTTGTCTAGCTAAAGTCAGCAGTGAAGATTTCACTAAGTGAGTTCATGAGAACTGATGGCCACATTTGTAAAATCTTTTTTGTAAAATCTTTTCTAATCTAGTGATAAAAAGAAAATTTAGAACTATTTATTGTAACTATTGTTCTAAGTTCCATGCAAGCCTATAGTATGATCTGTAGATGAGCAGGAATCCCTAGGGATAAAAGTGCCCCTAATGAAAGTAGTGTTACCATAAGCTGTCTGTTACAGGGCAGGGGGAAGGCTGAACATGTAAAATATGTATGGTAATGCTTAAGTAAGTATGGAATTTGTTTTACTAAAGCCAAAGGGACTACTCATCTGCTTAAAGTTACGTATACACATTAGAATAAGAAAAACTGAGGTCTTTGGTACTACTCATGAGTGTCAGAGTCTATAAGCATGTGAAAATAATCCACAAATGGCATATCTACTAACCTATGAAGGACACAAATTCATTTTACATTTCCTTTGAGTATGTAAAACCTTAACTAGTCATTGAAGAATCCAAATTGTGGTATTTGACACCTGAGAAGAATTTTATGGAAAACAATGACAGTCGTTTAGTTCGGTCTCCCACTTCCTAACAACCCAGTTGTAAACTGCTCAACTTTTACTCTCCTCAGTTTGTAACATCCAGATTACTAGCTGCTTTCATTCTCATGACAAACTAAATTTTTGACACAAGATAGTGAACCACCATATCTTAGGTTCTTGTTACAGATTACTACATATTTTCTTTTTAAGAACATGAAATACAGCATGAGCTTTCTGTTTGAAAATGGAAAAATGTTGAAGGTGGTTTTTTTTTTCCTTTTCAGAATATTCTCATTACTTTTGTTACAGTGCACTCATTTTCTAGTCCTTATTTTAAATTTCAGTTTCTACCATTAATTGCAGAGTAGATAGAGGCTTGGAACCTGGAATAGTGACTTTGCAACTGAAACACATTGACTTCTACCACTTCTTGTGATATAGAGAGACATCATACTTTGCATTATTGTCAAGCATTCAAGTTACTTACAATTACTTTTCTTCTCCGAATGTAAATTTTTTTTGTGTCATGACCTAACTAAATTTATTCTATAAAAGTTTATAGTTCAGCTCCAGAGTTAAAAATTTCCTTTTGGTTGGATGTACAAATTCAACAAATTCTAGATCAAGGTCAATTCTAAAGCTACAGTTTATTATCATTGTTGTTGTTCTCTCCCAGCCATTACTTTGTCTATCATTTAAATAGCCTTTGGATTAAAGTATATACTATATACAAAATATATACAAAACATGTAGCATTTTAGGCATTAAGAGCACTAAGCATATCTCTGAATCACAAACAGGCCTGATTTTTGTTTTGCTTTATCCTTTATGTCAGACAGAGGATTTCCTACCGTTGTTTGTGAAAAGAAAGCTGGGGCTGGAGTTAGAAAGGAAAGCATAAAACTGATTGCTTGATGGTTTAATGTTACAGACCACCTACCCTGAGAAGGCTGAGAGTTTGAGTCAAATTGAAATTCTAAAGAAGAAAAAAAAGCTATAGACCAGCAACAAACAAATAGGTAAAACTTAGAACAACAATAATATATGATTCCATTTTGTTAGCAGTTTGGTACTTGGAATAGCTTTACATGTAAGAAAATATAAAGCAGCAGAAGGAGCCACTTAGGGGAAAGACATTAGACAGACATTTAAAGACTTCCTAGACAGACCTAATATAATTTTATACACTTAAACACCTTGTTATAAAAGCTATGTATATTCAGATGTTGTTTTACATAATTCCTTTATTGTAGTTAAAAGAGGAGAAAATTCAAAGTAAACATAGAAGGAGGAGAAAGAAAAAACATGCATATCTGTAGAAGAGGCTATTTTAGAAAGGAAAGCACAAGGCAAGATTTTATTTTTTAGTTCTTTGGGGACCTCAACAAGCAGTTTATCTAGAAAGTATTTATTTTGGATAAAATCTGGAAGTTAGTGACAAAGAACAGTTGAATCTTTCACAGCACCGCATACAATTTAAAAAAAAATCTATTTCTAATCCTCCCTGTAAAACTTGAAAACACATCTTCATTTTAAGTCTAGAAGTTGACTGTGCACTAAATAATAGTTATTTATAGGAAGTTCTGTAACAGTATTAAACAAGTATGGAGAGATTAACAGAAACTGAACAAATTAATGCAAAGGGGTAAGAATTGGGATTTTTAAACTGAAGACATCAATGCAAACATGTAAGGACATATGCTAATACACATAAAAACAAGTACTGCAAGTAAGTCAGTGGTCAAGTACCTGATAAAAATGAATATTTTCACAGGTACTGTTGTTAGACAAATAAGCGAAAGGCAGCTGATGTGCAGTTGAAAGGAATGAAGTTGAAATGAAAATTCACTTTTGGCCAAAATATTTACTGAATTTTATTTAAAATTGCCCTTAAATAAATTGGTTTACTTTGGGGCATTGTGCAGTACATTATATACATATCTGATTACTTCTTCTGTATGCTCATCCTTTGAGTTTAACTTTTTCATTGTCTGTAGGGATTTTGAACAGTAGTGGAGGAATTTTCTCAAAATAGGAGAATTTGACTGCAAAACTACAGATCTTTATGGACTAGTGAACTCAGAGAAGAGAATTACCACTATTCGTTTAGGGCATTTAGTTTAGTGTAAGTGAAAAAATTTAAATTATAAAGAAATTAAAAAGCTGTCAACTTAAGTTTAAGTTTACTCAGAATATTTTCCAGAGACAACGGCTACACATCACTGCTATTTGTCTGGCTGTTCAGCTTCCATGATGATAACATTGTATAGGAATTTACATAGAGGGGGCTAAAACCTTTTATTCCCAAACACATTTATCTTGGTCTCAATCATTTGGGAATCCAACAGCACCAGAACATGAGGCCAAGTAGATACAACCTATTTGTGTAAAAGCCAGTTTGTATGTGCTGCAAGTCAGCAAGAAGTCAAAGTCTTGCTTTGGTAACCCTGAGAGAAATGTAATTTTTGGTTGTGATCTGTTCTTTTGGGGTAAGTCTGAATTGATCTATTGTTTCATGGGAGAACAGCTGCAGGGGACATGAGGGAAGTTTGAAGGAGAAAGGAAAAGCTGATTCTTCTTCAGGATGGACCTGAAAGTTTTCTTGGTAAACAGATGTTCCTGTAGTGGCCGTTTTCTATAAATATAATCAATTATTAGCCTGTAAAGGCTGATAGGTTCAATGAAGCAAAGTGATGCCTGATACATTTTAGCAGGTGCCAGGGCAAGCTTTCTCACTTCACACACTTTAACCAAGTAAGATTTCAGTTATAAATCGAAATGGCCATTTCCCCCCCTCTCAGTAAAGGTAGAACTTTACATTAGCAGCTGCCAGGCTGCTGCGAAGGCTGACACTAACTTTTCTTTCCAGGTGGGGACTGTTATTGTTTCAAATGCCCCTTTTAGAGACCTCTGTCACAGAGCCCTGGGATGTGGAAGAACACTGGAAACTATTTTGAATCCTTGCAACAGGTGGTTAGAGTCAAACTGCAATACATAAAAGTTGTAGTCTTTCCAAGATTTTAACTGTAGCTGCATTAATTATTTCATATTTAGCTAGATAAGAGTTTCACTAAGTTGTGCTCGTAATTTTTATATGCTTTTTATAATAAATAGTCAGGGCAAGTGCTATTTCTGTTCTTTCTGCTTCAAAATGCATGTAAGCAAACAAACATCTAACCTAATACACAGTAGCAGCACAATGACCAGATGTCTTCTTTAAAGCTTTAAAGTATTCATGTTCAAGCCGTAGACAAAAGTTCTTTCCACTTTGAAGATGTTCAGCTTACACTTATGCAGTTAAAGGATTCCTAACAGTAGAGCTGGATGAGCCGTCATGTCATATGGCTAGATACAAACTCTATTATCAAGGTCTTATATGAACTTTCTTATACTTGCATTGGAATCGGTAACAATTTCTTTCATGGCCTGATGTGACACTGTATGATTTTCTAAGGTCTGCTCCCATGTCTGTTGTCTTTGTTATTTCTCTGGATGGGACCAGATTTGAGCCCCAAGACCCAGTAAGAAAACAACTATTGCCTAAAAACTGAACCAAGAATGCCTTTCAGCTCTGCAGTATCAGAATGGTCTGAAGCATTTCCATTCCTATTTCTGAAGTATAACAAATAGGCATCAGATATTGTCACATGTGAAGGTTTCATGGCTCTCTTTTGCAGTGTCCACTGTCAGTTCTGAAACCCATAGAGCATAAGTCTGCAATCCTTATCAAAAAAAAGTTGTACTTATATAAATAAGTAATAGTTCACATAGCAATGCCTTCAAGGAATATTTTCAGCTCCTACAAATCTTCCCTGCTGCAGTCAGCATGCAGTCATACTGACACTATTTTTTCCAGTGGTAGGAGGTAGAAGGCCTAAGGAAAATGATCAGATAGTGGTAATAACAAGAACCTACTAAAATTAATTTTGTGTTACTACTACCAGTACTAAATGGAGAATTTAGCTGAGTAGCATGAATGGAACAGAACAGACTTTAGCAACAGAAGGTAAATAACACAGTGTTTTACATAAGCATCAAATATTTGACAGTTTTACAACTGGCTTGTTATTTCCAACAACTGTTGCATTAGGATAAAGAGCATTTGCTCTTTCCATTTCTGGCTTTCTCACATCCTTAGAATGGCTCATGCCTGGAGGATGTGCTAAGAAACTGTGGCTTTGCATTAATGCCACTTGGGCATCTGAAAGGTTATTTACTTATTCCTCTATCACAGTAGAACCCAAAGGTTTATTTAAGCAGCTCACCAGAGTGAAATGAGGCTGCCCATTAACGTAGGGGCTCATATTGGCTTCAGTGGGTGTATTTCACACATCATAATCAGACAGGCCTAATATTTTTTGTGCTCACACTGGAGAGGGTGGGCACCTTCTGCCCTAACTTAACCTCTAACCCACGGCATAAAAGTTACATGAGATCCAAGGCTGTGGGTCTTCTTTTATTATTGATACTCTAGTAGTGCCTGGGGACCCTTGCGGAAATTGAATCCCTATTGACAATAGTGCCTGTCTCAAAAAATGTGCAGTATAAATATTCAAAAATGTACAGAAAGACAAAGTCAGGAGGGGTTCTATCATCATTGTCATCAGGGAACCGAGGCACAGAAGCTTAGTTTACTCAACTTCAAGACTAAGCCAGGTGTGGAACCCCGCTCTTTTAGTCCATTAAGTTATTTAACCACAAAGGCAGCCTGCTTCCCTGGAGGGCTGAATAAACCCAGACTATTAAAATCCTCAGGTCTGGGTTGCTTTAGTGCTACTCCTCACCCTTACATATGGATGGAAATTTGTGGTAGCTTCACGGTGCCTTTGTCTAGACTAAGATTTAGATAGATAATACTAAAAATTTAATATACGACACATTTTAAAGAGGGGTTGACAAGAGGGGCACTGCATATATTAATATATGCTGAACTAGTCAAGAGAAAGATTAGGGAAGCATGACTTTTAACATGACCAACTGACCCTATATTAAAGTATATACCACGCCTACACTAGATTTTTTGGTCATGCTAGAACAGACTAGCTAACCAGTTCTAAAAGAGTTGAGGTCAGTGGAGTTATGGCAGCAGCATAAAGTGATTGAAAAATGATCAGATAGAAAATTTGGCAAAATATTACTTCATTAATAACAAAATACTCTGTGGGATTTTATTAATCCTTAAAACATAAATCGGTTACCTTGAGACTAAATCATGAGAAGTCTGAGACAAAATAGGAATCTTTTCAGAAAAGTCCTGAAAACAAGTACTTAAATATTAAAATGCTTTTTAAGCCATAGCTACAACACCTGCAGTTATATACCCTATAAACAAGCTATACCTACACTTCCATGATGAATAGGAAGCATCCATAATAGTGATAACAGCTGCTTAAAATTCCAATTTTAATAAAAATTGTTTTATCCATGAATTCTGTATTCAACTACAGGTTGCTATATTTGACTATTTCTAACAGCAATTAATAATACTCCTTTTAAAAAAGAGCAAAATGTGAATCAGTTTACAGATAGAGAAAGCATTTATTCTTTGTATACCTAAGACTCCCAGAGGGAGATTCGGGTGTTCAAGGAATGTAGGGTGGGGTAGACTGTGGCTTCCCTTCAGCCCATGATATTAGATTAGACCCGAATTACTGTTTCTGCTGCCATTTTTAGTGATTTGGTATCAGCAGCTACAGACTCTTCTGAGATAAGACAAGGGCATGTAAGCTCTGAAGGGCTCTCATTCTGGTGCAGGACTATATCAGTCTGGCAGCTGTTGCTTTGATTGAAAAGGTATGCTGACAGTTCAGGGCAAGCTTCAACAAATGGCACCAGCTTCTGAAAAATGTACTTCTAAGAGAACTGCCCCCAAAAGACTGTTTATTTAAGGATGTCAGTGTTGTTATGCCTGACATTTGTGTTGAAACCTGAGTTTTTACAGTGTGAAATGAAATAACATTAAAATGTTTTCAGAAAATGTATTTGGGGATGTGGAATAAACACTAAACCATTACCCAGTAAGGATCTGTTGACATACATAATCTATAGCACTGACACATTATTGCTGGTTTTAACCAAAGATACTACAATTACTGAGTATGTATTATTTATACTGGAGAAGATGGCTTGCAGAAGAGTGAACAGATGATAGCTAAAAATGCAGATGACTCTCAGACCTGAAGCTCATAACTAGCCCCCACATTCTGGGACACTAACGGTGGTTCTGGAAAGCAGAAACCAGCTGAGAAATTGAGATCCAGACCAGACACTCATAACAAGTCTGGGAGTCATTAAATCAAAGTGTAACTCTCAGACCATCTCAGTGCTGTACACATAAAAGTGATTTTCAAACTCAGAAGAAACCATTATTTCAGATAAATTTTCCCATGGGCCATATTCTCTGTTACCTTGTCCCTTGTGTGGTCATTTTATTTAATGTGAAAAGCATGTAAACCACTATTGTTATAACTGATAGTATTTCACTGTCACTGTAATCTAAATCTGCACAGGGTACAAGGTAGGAGGGAAAGAAACCCAGTGTAGCTAGAATTCTATGCAGAGAAAAGATGCTCATTGATTTCCTACTTTCTGCCCCTGGATCCTCTGCTCACTGCACACTCTAGTCTCCCCACCAAAACCCCATGATTCACATCCATGCTGTTTTGCAACACAGGAAAAACATCGTTAAACAGCATTTTGACTTGTGTCACTAACTAGAAGACCTGGGAGCTGACTCAGTACTCCAGTCTGCCTACTCATAATAGCATTGCTGGAGCTAGACATCGTATCTTTAAAGATCTGTATATATAGCAAGTTTAAACTATAAGGACTTAGTACCATTCCTGCATGAGAGCAGTAAGTGCCATCCTAATCAGGGGCAGATAGCTACATCTTGCATTTCATTTCATTTTGACTTTTTAAAAATGATACATGCGCTATTTATGCTATCTGTTGTGCTGGTTGCGGGTGGCAATCTTAGAGCCACCTCTAAGCAGGTTTACCTGTTGCATGGCCTGCTGCTGGGAGAGCCCTGGGACTGGCCCTGCAACAACCTTCCAAAATCCCCAGGGGAAAACCCTACACACACTCAATCCTTACAGGTCCTCTTGCCTGCCCTGCAGGCAGGTCCCAGCCCGCAGCTATGCCGTCTGCCTTTGCAGTACCCCTGCGGGCAGAGAGGGTGACCCAGGATTCTTCCTTACAGGGTGACAAAACCCATCACCATCAAAGGATGCAGAAGTCATCTGACACAGGCAGGCTCTGCAGGCTGAGTTCAGGCTGGTGTCGGCGGGGAGAAGGGATGGCTGCTGCAGGGTCGCAGAAGTAATTTGGGGGTAAGAGCATTCCCAGAAGCAGTGTTACCAAACAGAGGGTCGGGATCTGAGCAGCTGAGGCTGGGTTTCTCTGAACCACAAAGGCAATCAGAAATGGGGGTGGAAACTAAACTGAGTTCTGGAATCCCCAGATACTTTCCTTTCTGATAAAAAAAAAGAGATCTTTCTCTTTTAAGTATTTTCATTACTATGGTAGTATCATTATATTCAGAACTTTCCAATTCATTTCACCCAAAACTAATAAGTAGTCATTGAATAGGCAGTTGAGGTAACAAATTCAGATTAAAACCTTGGTTTTTATTTCCCCAGTGTGCTGAAATCATCACTTCCAGGATGACTTTGGCTCGATATAATTCCACATGGTACTTGGTGAATGCAGAGAGTGCACATGCAGGAAGTTACCATGGCTTTGCTGAGATACGGCTATTTGTTAAGTAACTTACGGTAACATAACTGGTTTTAACTGTATCTCCAGATCCTAACTTTCAGTGAGGAGTTTTACAGTCTGGTGGTGCTAGCCCCACCTTCAGTCCTTCAAGCACACGCTTTGCAAAGACTGTGCCACTTGGTCTCCTGGCACGTGAAAAGGGGAAATGGGGCAACTGTTCACAAGCTTGAAGTAGCATGTTTCAACTTAGGGAGCTGACTTTATGCCAGGTATAACTTTGTAGAGAATACATGAATTACAAATACTGGGTTAAGACACATGGAAAAGAGATGTCTCTGCTTTATGTTAGGAAGTATTGATTTGCATATAAACAGTTGCAGGAGATTTCCTTTAAAACTGATGCAATTGTGTGGCTGAAATAACCTGTTAGTAATTAGGATTTTGAGCAGAATAGGTATAGAAGGAAGCAAAAATGGGACTTGATTAGTACCAGAAAATTCCCAGAGCATACCACATGACCTTAAATCCAATGATTCACACTGAAATCCACAGTGCCTGAAGGGAACTGCCTATAGGTACTGCCACTGCAAGGGACAGACACAGACTATCCTGTTTGCTCATCACAGGATCATTCCTTCATTCCCTTCACACACACTGTTCCCAAAGTCACTGAGAAGCTAAAAATATCTCACAGCATAGATGTGAGTCTTACAAGCACAACTGAAGATTTGTTTTCTAGGACAGTGTTTGAAATGCATGGAAGAATCAGTTAAACATTCAGTTTCAGCCAAATATAAATGAATATGAATTAAGAGTTAGTGTGCCTGAATTAAATGTTGTTTTATATTAAATCTACTGATGAATATTTGTATTCCATTAGATCTTCAAAGAGTTGGGGGGGGGGGTCCAAAAAAATTGACATCACAAACTTAGCAGTCCCTGTTGTTGAAGCATGGCAAAAAGTCATGAGGTTGACTCAAGATCAGAAATGTTCTAAAAAGAATGCAAGAATTTTTCTTTGAAGTTACGTTTCACAGTTTCAAGCCTCTCTCCTCCAAGGGGTAAAAATTTTATGATGAAAGCTCATGTTCCCACTTAAGACCATGATTCCTAGACATAAAGCTTTAAAAGAGAAACAAGAACCAGAAGGGGGCTGGTCAGTGCGTAAGCCTGGCAAGTGTCACAGGGTAAGATTCAGAGTCTGCTTTGGGGAGTGGGAGATGGATTCTTCATGTACCCGAGGCCTCCAGAGCAATTCAGAAAGTTTACTGCGAGGGACCACCTGAGCATCAGCTCCCACTGGTGCCTCCAGGGAAGCAGCGTGTAACATTAGAGAATCCTAGACGTGCACATCAGGCAGATCAGTGCCTAGATCAGCGAGATGGATCTTGTCTTTGTACATGAAGCCTGCCTGATGGGCTCAGGTGCTGCAGAGTTCGATAGGCAGAAACTGACATTTTTTCATCAACAGTTTCATTGTCATGAATAGTATAGATTTACCAAAAATATGGTGAAGAAACTTAAGAGGTTTCTCTATTCAGAAAGTGGAAGATAGGAGAGGGTCGCCCATCCGTATGATGGCTCAGGTGAAGCTCCTGCTGACTACAGAGTCAGTGGTAGCTCCTTCCCTTGGAAGGAAGGGACTTTCACAGGATACCAATGACAAGTCCAAAAGAAGAGGAAGGACTAATTCTGCTGCCTACTAGGTGCATAGTCCATGAAAGAGGGGAGTTTCATGCTCTGAATCTGCCCTTCATGTTTCTGTGCCCCAGTTCCCTGAGCTAAGTACATCAGGCAAATCACGGTTTCCCTGTGAGACTTGCACGTGTTTGAGGATTGCTAGAATGTACATCCACATTTGCAGTTTTTACCCATAACATTTATCATGTTGGGATCCTAATCTTGGTGAGGTCTCTCAAATGTTTTAATAAATATAGTGAACTTTTTTCCGCTCTAAACATATAAACTGTTCTTGAGCCATCACTGTTTTGCTGCTGAGTGTCAATGTGAATTGCTAAGCATGAAATATTGTCCACAGCTTGAAGACCTACAGAATATTCTCATGAAACTATCATTTTCAGAGATACGGTGGATAAAAACAAAGCTATATTGCTGATTTTTAAAAAAATATAATCCATTTTAAGTGCAAACATTCAAAGATAATGAAAAGCTGCTGTAACAACAATTCTCCCTGCGTAACTGCTGTTACAGGGTTGAATATGCCATTTGTAAGGTTTAAATTGCTTTTGCAGTCAAGTGTTGTAATCCATTAGTGATAAGAAAAGGTATTTGTCTATCGGTTGTGGTTAACTACATTCCTTGTATTAGAAACAATTTAGTCTCCTATGTGAACCCAGTGCAGGAAATTGTTTAGAGAGAGTCTGGCTGCAGAGCTGGAAAAATAGAGTAGTTAGTGCTCCCTTCCCCCAGCAGCAATGTGATGTATAACTGAACACTGACAGCTAACAACTTAACCTTTAAGAGTGTTGCACAGAACAGCACTACATACTTTTACTCAAAGGATTTCAACTGCTTCACTCTAACTCCTTCTAAGTAAAGCTGTGTAGAAAAAGTCATGCTTTTCAGCTCTTCCTGGGATTTTTCTCTTTAAACAGTGATGTTCCTTCTTTTGTCTGTTAAATGATGTTAATTAATTATTTATATATTTTTAGATAATTACATTACTCTTACAATAAATAAATCATAAATCTCTGGACAAATGGAAGAAAACTTCATTTGGTTCTCATAAATGGGAACTGCGATTTCTCTGTAAAAGCTATCACATCAGATTTGCTACCAACCATGTTGCCTTCCTTTGGGTTTTGGAACAGTGCTTGCTAAATATTATCAGCTTTGCATGTTTGGCTAAACATTAGTGGTGAATCAGTAGATTTCCTAGGGTTTCTTTTTCCTCCGTAAAGATGCTGACAAATGTTGCAACAGACCTCTAACGTATGATCTAACACAGTAAAGCATGATGCGTATTACATATCACAGACTCATCGAAATCAGAGATAGGAAAGACACATCACATGGTAACAGCAACCCCCATACTGGCACTGAACTGGTATACTAATAATCTTGGCCACTACCTGCTATCTGCCTTATTAACATCCCATAGCAGAATGCAGATTTAGAAATTATTTTAGGATCCATAATACACTGCACAAGTACAAAGAAAGATTTTTTCTAAATATTTTAAAGTAATAATTCAAAAGCACTGCAGCCACGAGTCTTTCTGATTGTAATTCAGTCATCTCCTTATATGTTTATTATTACAACTAAGTTTCATTTTGTGAAGGAGTTGATCTCATAGGAAAGCATGGCCTGTTAGAGATTGGTCTCAACCTATCCTGAAACCCCAAAGCAGCCTTCCTTTGGGATTTAAGAGCTGCGGCTGTTCCAGCAAATTCAAGATGTGCCTAGAAAGCTTAGCACCTAGACAAAAGCTGCAGTCATTGACTGTACAACACCTGATAGTATACATAGGATCCCTGTATTCTACTGTTTAAAATAATCCTTGCCGAGTACGAAGTTTTTAGGTTTCCAGAGGCTTGCTGTTTGCTGGCAGTCTTTACTTTGTCCTGTAAAACACCTGAATTCTATTTTTGGCAGGGGAATTGGGATATGAATATTGCAGAAGTCAGCTTTCCCACCTAATGTATTTGGCAGGAGGAGCTCTGAACTACAGGGAAGGCCGGCTGAACCCCCAGAGAAGGACGGTTTACAGTCTTAGGAAAGCAAGCAGTGGAAGAGGAGACTCAAACTGCGTTACCTAGGGTTTACTTGTTTATCAGGAGTGCAGCAGAACTTAAGCTACTGATTTCTGAGAAAGAATATAGACTCTGTGCCAGGACCATGTCTTCCTTACAAAGGCTAGGCATCTAGCCACACAGTGATAGCATATTCTTCACAGCAAATAATCACATTAATACCAAATTCTTTCTTGTGGAAAGCATTTAAAAATCATACATCATCATCAACGTGAATATTTCCTGCTATCCTGCTGCCAGAGTGCTTCCAGCAAAGCCTGCAAGAAGGAACTAGGCATTTAGTGATGGTGGTGTTTGCAGCTGAGTGGGAGGGCAATAATGCCACAGCATCTGAGTGGGTCAGATTTCTGTTATGGTTTTAATCTGTGTTCATCTGACAGTGATTCCAACTTGTTTTCATTGAGCATAACCATATGTTCAGTTTTCAACAACACATGAAAAAGTAAGGGCACTGTTCGCAAGCTGAAATGCCTTAACAGAGAGGGAAAGGATAATGCTGCATCTGCACCGCCATTCATTATTTATCTTCAAAGACTGGGTTAGATTTACTGCATCTGTCAATCATCTCCAAGCACTTACTCCATTTTTTCCCCTCTTTGTAAATCACATCCATCATATCTACTGCTGTCAGGCAGATAGTAAAAGGTATCTCCCCCCTGAAGGGCCTCTGCAGCTGAAAGCAAAACAAGCACCTGATAATCCATTGGAAACCCTGCAGGATATAAATATACCTGCAGTATATCAGGTCAGACCAACCAGAAGGAGTCTGAAGGTTGGAACACCAGGGTGCTCTGTCCAGCCAAGTCCAGTTCACATGAGCATCCCTTCTTGTATGTCTCAAGTTGTCCTCAAATGGGAACAGTTTATCCCATCTCTTAAAACTTAATTTCCCCCCCGCCCTCGACATTTACTTTGCCTTCTTGATTCAGGTAATGCAGTAAAATACTTATCCAGCATCTGCTCTATGTGCAGCTGAGATTTCTGCTGTGGTTTCAGGCAGCCTCTGCCTCCACAGCCATAAAAGAAGGCAACACTGGAATAAACATAGTTTGTCCTTGCATAGAAGGTCTAAACTCTGTGGGACAATCCTCACTGCCTGTTAAGCCTGATGCAAGTTCACAAGTATTTGACAATTTACATTCTACTTTGGATTACATTTTTTCTCACATCCTGTTTCACACAGCAAGGGTGACTGGAATTAGATACTTGGCGCTCACCTGACAGATAAATATCCTCCAAGCTGTAAATAGGAAGCCAGTTCTGGTTTTGGCCATAAATAAAGTTGTATGAAATAGTAACTATAGGAGGGCAGACTTCAGGCTCCATGTTGTAAACATTGTCAGATGCAGAAAATAGTTTCTGGATTTTATACAAGGTATTAGACTATCAAGATGTGATTACAAGGCATACGTTTTTCTGGAAGCCTATTTATATGCAGCTGAACGCTGCTTTTGATTCATGAAGCTCCTTTTTTATATAAAATGCAGTTTGGCAAGTTTTAGCACTTAGTTAACTAATTCCCACCAGAAATACTGAAAGCATGGTTTCCATTTATAGCAAAATGGATTAAGCTGATTTAGAAATACAGTATGTTGACAGTACTGTTTAAAAGCATATGGACAATTTGCTCCTTTCTTCTTCATGACAAAAGTGAGTGGTAACCATCAAATGCTGTGCATCAGAACGCTAGCCTCTACTTTTTGTAAAGATCAGCATAATCTTTTCCAGTTGTAAAATCAAATCCAAAGTAGCCTAATTTATTGTTCTTTGCTATCCTCAAAAGGCACTAAGGCATCTACACAGCCCATTCTAGGCAAATTTAGTGTAAATCGCTGCATGGAGTTTTACAGAACATGACTTTGATTGGTACAATAGTTCACAACACTAGGTATTATTTAATTGCAAGTATTTGGTGATGATTTTCTATTAATTGCAAAAGCTTATGCTAGTATAACTCCCAGGCTTCAAGAGATCTATGACAATATAAAACAAATGCAAAAGGAGAAGAATTATGGTTTGTTTGTTATTAGCACATGTCTTGTTGGAGCCTCTAATTAAATATTCTATTTGTCCTTTATGGAAAGAAATGTTCTTGGAGAATTCTGCAGTAGAATAGAAACAAATCTCAGTGCAAAAGTTGCATGTCTAT
The DNA here is from genome assembly GCF_964188355.1 of Buteo buteo. NCBI lineage: Eukaryota > Metazoa > Chordata > Aves > Accipitriformes > Accipitridae > Buteo > Buteo buteo. The sequence goes on from NC_134191.1 coordinate 4,672,301, forward strand.
ACTTAAATATTTATGTGTACAAACACAGTGTGCCCTTACAGAATGAAATAAAAGTATTCATAATGAATACAGAAAATAGATTTTGTTTTTAAATCAAAGGCATGACTCAAAAAAAAAAGACAGCACAGTATTTCATGGCTACCTAGGCCACATTTTCTGCTGCTCTTACTGATGTCAAGCAGTTTCTGATTCCGATTATCCCCCAGACTTTTATTAGGTTGGAAATGGATATATCTACTGAAGTCAATGATAGAGGATTTGTTAACGATCCTAGGCAATAGCCTAGCCTATGAAAAGTCCTAATCACCCAGCAAGTATATAAAGGTTCTTACTAGACACTGAAATTGATCTTTTCCTTGAAATACTGGAAGAATAACTGAGTGGCATCATCCAGCAAAGTAATGAACCACAGGGTAAAACCACATCACTCTCTCTGGCAAAGATAAGCAGTTATTCCTTGATTCTCCTCCAAGAATATTACAGCAACTCTCTGTAGTTCTAAAGGCAGAATTGTACCGTTGTCTCTGCCAGTGTCACCTGCTAATCCTGCAGGTCAGAGGTCTGTGAACAAAGTGCAATATACCCCATGCACAGCTCTGATACAGATAGAGTAACATTACACGGAAAGCTGCCACTGTCACAGTGGACAGCAGGCATTTGTTGCGTTCATCCTCTTGGGCTGCCATCTACCAAAGGATGCAGGTGATAAAGCTCAGGTTTTTCATATAGGCACCAAAAAAAAAGGTATCAGAGCAAGAAATGATGCTGCGTATCTTCCCCTCCCCTCCCCCCGAGACATTTAGATTTAACTCAAATATCTGCACAATTTTGTATTCACAGAGCCCAAGAGAAATATGCATACTGTGGTACAGGAGACTAAAGGGAAGAGGTGGGAAGATCCATGAGCAAATCCATGTCGCAAGTCCTGCCCTCAAGTGTAGGGAGTTCTTTTGAGACCTGTGTGAACAGTAATATTTCTTATTTACAGTAAGTGCACTGAACTGGAAAATGCAAACCCTCAACAAGCAGGGACTGAAATAATTTTCAGATGAAGTCAGTGAAACTTTGTGTGCCTACACTATCTGATATTCAACTCAACCTGCAGTCACTCTCTTTATCCATCTGCTGACTGCAGTATAGTGAATGAATAACACTGTGATATTTTCTTACAAATATGCTAGACTAATGCCATGAATACTTTTGTTAATGATCCAGAACATTCACAGTCTGTTTTAATTATTTCTTCTCCTTTTTACATCTCAATTATTATTAAAATAAGCAGAAGTTACCAAAAAGTGCTAGGAACAAAGTTGAAGCACGAAAAAGCAATATACTATTACAAAAGATTGTAAACAGCAGCAGCAGTCTGAGCAACTGTTTGCTCTCAGCAACACTGTCCAAAAAAAAATCTGGTTCACAACAGTGTACTGATTCATGAAAATCACACTTGCATCTGAAATCTGTATTTGGCTAAGGTACCTACATGTTGAATCACCAGGCAGGTGGTACCAAGCTGTCAGACTTAACACAGAAGGATCACAGAGATTTTTGGGAAAGTGATGTTTTAAATGGAACAGTCCAATGTGGTTTTTGTTGTTCCTTAGGTGTAGAGGATTTTAGAACTGTACTGACCAAAATATACATACTTTTTTATAGCTGCACCTCTGATAAGGAGACCTAAAAATAAGTATTTTGGGTCAGAAGGAATATAACACAACAAAACCCCCACGTTTCTCTGCTATTATTGTTACATACTGCAAATTGTGGTAATAATTTAATGAGTATCAAAACCTGGAAATACTGAATGGTTAAGCCAATAAAGAAAATATGTCAGAAAAAAATTAATCCAGACAGGATTGTGGCAAAATTATTCAAACCCTTCCTTGCTAACAAATGTCAAGTGAAGATAATTTACATTCCTTTTAAGCAAAGCCATCAGATGTTTCACTTAAAGACTGGCCAGTTGGAGAAGTATCCCCAGGACAAAAATACTGTGCACCCAAAATGCTCCATGGAAATATCACCTGCATAGCAATAAGCTTTCTAATGTTTACACTCCCTGCTTCTCATGGAAGACCATAACATGAGGCAAGTTTAGGTCTGTATTATTAAAGATAGTCTGGTTACTATCAAGCTCCAGAGTCCCTCAAATATTTGAATGACTGTCCCTAGATAAGCCAGCTATTGACCACCAGATATATTACGTTAACTTTTAAATATATACACACATACAAAAAAATACATGTATGTATATACATCTTGAACACAATTTTCAGAACAATGTTTTTATGATTTAGTACTTTCCCAAAATAGATGCATACATCTGCAGACTTGAATACCTTACCCTTAGGAGTTTTAAAAAATACATAGAATCATGCCACATTTTTGAGAAAAAGTCCTTCCTATTCTGGGATCTTGTTGCACTCAACTTTGTTATGGATACATCAGTGTCTCCAGGGCTAAGCGCACTGAAATAATTGTAATCTAATTGTGCTGAAATATTTAGGGGAGTTTGTTGCTGTAAGAACATTCCATTTGACTCAATCAAGACACACAGCCAGAATGTTTTCAGAAGTAAAAGTTATGGCTTTTATCCAACTTCTATGAAAGTAAATGGCCAGGCTATCATCTCTTTAAGTTGGGCTTGGATTGGACTCCGCATTGCACCACCTGGTTCACGTAACAATTGTTAGTGTTAAATAACTGGAGTTACCAGTTGTAACAGCCATTTACACAAGGTATATGGCTTGATATAATAGTAAGTTGTTTTTCTCTGCCAGGTAGATATCTGAGAACAGCAAGGAATGCCATATTTCAGTCTTACCTTTCATTAACTGCCCAACATACTATGCTTTCAACCGAGCTCTTACCACCCATAGAGTATTCCATCCCCCTGTTGGCTAAACATACTCCCCTATATGTGTTAGTATTTATTATTAATTTTGAAACATTTGAAACATGTAAGCACAATTTGTATAATTTTACACAAGTCATTTCAGAATTTCAAAAATTTGACATTTGGAGAAATCCTGATTACTTTAACTTTTCTAATATATGAAACTCTCATGTAATGCAAATCAGGACTTCCCCTCATTTTAAGTTATTCATGTGCATAGCAAATACATGGCCTAAATCTGAGAAAACAGCTGTGAAGTTTTTAAACATTATTGATGATAATCACTACAAATGTCGCTCTTGGGACTTTGAGCATAGAAACCTTTCCGAGATGCTTTTTATAAGTCCACTTAGTTACTCATGCCAATATAGAATCATTTAGGGAGCAGGGGTCTGGCTTCTGCAGTATATATACCTTGAGACTCAGTTGCAGCATGCTTGCTCTGTCAGAACAACTTTCAAAACTTAAGTTTGAGGAGTGGGTTTGCCAAATCTCACAGGTAAACACACCAGTTTTAGCATGTGAGATGGTATTTACACTACTATCAATACTTACTGATCATGGTAGCCTATTAAAGTCCTGATATTTCACACCTTTTCTACCAAGGCATCATTTCACATGTTTAATTAGTTCCGGAGAGCTTTTAGAAGAACCCAGTTCTGCTCCTTAGTTTACGCAGCCTCTGATTTTAATAGGACTGTTGACAAAGTTAAGCATGGGCATCAGCATAACCTTTGACTGTCATAAATCATATTTTGGCCTTGATGAAGTCACTGTTAGGTGTTGATGTTAACTAACATGCTGGGTGTTTGCATAAAACTAATCTGAACACAGACCCTGATTTGTGTTTCTGATGTCTCCCTGTGAACGTTTTTGCTTCCAACATTCAGAAGCCTATAGAAGACTAACCCTTGTGACTCACACAAGGTCAGAGTCAAGAATGGAGTCCTGTTTCTATACAAAAGCCCTCTCAGTCCATGGCTCAAAAGAGTAGACCACACTTACATTGATATAGCAATAATATACAAGCGTACATTTTCAGCCTTTAACTTGTAATCTCCTGATTTTTGGTTATTTCATTTTACAAAGGGTTTTTTTGTTTCCTTTTGTTTAGTTTTTGGCCTAGTGGCAAACTAAGAAAAAGATGTACAGAAAAAGCACATTTATCCATTGCAACTATTAAATCTTTCATCTTTCTGTAAAGCCTGCTGGTTGTTTATCTAGGTGAAGATGTGGCCTGCAATTACAGCCCGATGAGATCAGTGTATTTTCTTTGGTAACACCTGATGCTTCTAATGAGTAATCTGTATCAGTGGAAGAATGAATGGGGCAACTAGGATTTGATTCATGACTTCATAATAGAAATTAAGAGGGGAAAGGGACCCTATTAGCAGAATTTTATAATGTTGCAATTGTAAACAACAAGGAAAAAATCTACAGCAAAAACACAAGTGAATAAAGAAATGCTAATCCTTTTGTCCTGTGGCAATCAAGTGTTTTCTAGGTAGGGATACGAGGCACTCAAGGTGATCTGAACACTTCCACCATAGTTAATATTTGAGAACTGTCCTGAAACTTTTCAGATGAAGCCCTGCTTTCAGTATTCACCTCTGCTAATAGAAATCAAGGGTAAATTGTGACCACATGGTCAATCTTACTCCTGAAGTCAGAGTGAGGAAACATGCTGACGGAAATCAGCTCAGAAATATTCAGTGAAATATTTCCAGATTTTCTAACCCACGTCTGATGATCCAGTTCCAAGAAAAGATAATGCAAATTTTATAAACGCAAACCAGCTGCTTCCTTTAAATCAGCATAATGTTGTCTTTCAGAAATGGGCCAGAAAGCTGAGCATACTGAAGAATGAATTTGCATTGTTAGTTTTGAAACAACTGTCATTTATCTGTAGCAAACTCGTTATTTAGAAATCATTGCATCTTAAGTCTTAAATTAAAATCTTTTTAAATTACACTTTTAAAGCTCCATTAAATGGTACTGTGCGCTGTCCAGAATAGTGCATGTGTAGTTGTGTATGTTCTAACAAACCATTAACACTTCCTTGACATGTCAATTATTTTTCTTTCAGTATCTAAACCATGCAAGGTAGGCCTGTTAGAAAATTTAACTATGATTATTAAGCATAACATGCTTTGTCAACTTCCTCTTCTCATTTCTGGGGTACCGATTGCATAAGTGCATAATGTGAAAATGCATATTTTCCACTGCTAGTGTGTCCCTTATCTCCTGCATTGGTTCGTCTTCCAGATTTTGTATTTATGTGGCCAGCTTCACAGCCCTAAAGATGCCTTCTAGTCCATCCTCAGACTCGCCAGTAGCAGGCAAGCTTTGAACCACTCTTCTGCTCTGCACAGGTAGAACTCCATGAAGCTTGCCATTCAACTCTTGGCTTTTCCACTGCTGGCACTGCGTGACATTTTCTGATGCAAGATGACCATTTACCTTAAGCCAAATAGTCAAGTTGGCAATTTTTGTGTGCTATTTTAGTCAGATTTGTAGGTATGCCCTAGTTCCTTGCATTTCCTTTATGCTAGACTCTGTACATGTACTCTAGCCAGACCTCTTCCTGTGTTCGTGTTGGCCCATGATAGGAGAAAAGGAGTTATTCTAACCTTCTTTCAAAAGATTTAAAGCCAAGGTATATAGACTTGTTCAGGGCAATACAAGCAATTTATGGTAGACTTGGAAAATAAGCCCAGGTCTCCCAAATCCTATCCCAACATGGCAAGCTTATGAACACAGAGTATTTGCAATGTAGCTTGTTCTGAAAAGAGAGTTTTCATTTACATTTTGTGCATTCCTGTGATTTATGAGAGCTGTTGGCTCTCATAACTGTTGTCATGAACAGTTGGCTTGGTCAGTATGAAAGTCCATTGACTACTCTCATGCAGAGTTCATGAGAAGTGTGAATGAGCCCAAAAAACTTTACTCCGGGTTTGAGGGAGCAAAGTGAAGTTCACTTGAAACCATCTGACTTTCACCAGATTGTTTGTTAGAATTATATTAAACACCAAAATGCGCAGTGTTAAAGAATACACACTGAATCAAGGTTTAAAACTTAAACTAGAGTTTTAAGAACTGGAGAAATTTGTTTCACCATTAGATGATTGAAATGTAGCTCCTTTTTCATACCAGTGGAAAAGCTTAACCCATCCTGTTGTTCCACCTTTTCAAGAAAATAGTGATACTATTTTATAGCAAAAATAAAATAAAAATGAGTAATTATTAAAGCCTTTATCACTGCCTTTCTTCTCACCTCTAACAGCTGTTGTAGTGAGTTTTTTATAAGATGGGATTTTACATTTCCTGACCTAAATGGCTGCATAGTCTTAGTGTACTGCAATTTGCTACATGGTTACCAACTATATTTTAGTGGTATGAAAAGTGCCATCGGAATGTAGTAAAGCACAGCTGGCACTGCTTGAACGTAAGGAATGAAACTAGAAGCAGCACTGGTATTCTTTTTAATGATAAAGAAATCAATTTTCAAGCACTTAATCGGTGTCACAAGCCTTGTTTTTCTCCTTGTGCAAACATCTGTCAATGCTTACTTAATTTAGTAACTCACTGAGGATTTTGAAAATATAGGTGATGTCATTTTCAATTGTATATCATTCGAATTTCAAAATTACCTTATTAAACAATATATAGGCTAAAATCTACCACAGTGATTTAGAGGCAAACCCAGTGTGAGACAATGTTTTACTATGGAACACAATGAACACCTTAAATTGTTGGCTAAGAAACAGGATGAATAATCGAATACAGGTAGGGACATCAGTACAAGATTAATAAAAATACTGAGATTGACCACCATGTTTATACATGCAAAATTTCTTGTCATCATATTATATTCAAATAACCAAAGAGTTTTCATAGGTGGTCATTTTAAATATTGGGAAGTAGAGATTTACTACAACTGTACCCATTGCTATAGAGCAGAAGATATCCCTTAAGCGCTAATATCACTAGTAAAAATGAAAAGCTGATTCAACAAGTCTTTGCTTTCATAGAACACTGTACAGCACTAGAAAGTATATACCTCATTAACAAACCACAGTCTGTTCTAATTTAGACACATGTAAATAACACTGGAGTTGTTCCAGATTCATATCAGTGTAATTGATAGCAGAATTTGGGTAGTATATATACACACACACACATATATATATACAATAAGCTTTCCTCACACTACTGTATATAAGGTTTTTAGAATAAGGAAAGCTACTTCAAAAAAAAGCAACTTGTATTTTGGATTACAGATTTTTGCCAGAACAATCTTTTGCTTATTTGATCCTGAAGTGTATTAACTTCTGTAATTCCAAATAATTGATTCTCCCTTGATAATCAGAGTTCAGGTTTAGGTTTCTGGACTGTTTGTCTTACAGTGTTTTGTACCTTGTCTTGGAAAGTACTATGTGAGAAGGCCAGCAGTGAGCAATTAGAGTTTACTGTATTTCTGGCTGGGTCGTGGCATAGGCTGGATATTTGGCTGATGTCTTTTACTCTCTATGCAATTGTATTAATGTCTTTCATATGTTAAGAACCCTTTTCATCAGAATATCTCAGCCATTTATAAAGGTGGCTGAGTGCTGTTGGCCATGTTTTTACAGATGGAGATCTATAGGTGCAGGGGGGTGATGCAAGGGGCAGAAGGCAATCCCAGAAACCAGTTTATTGGATCTTATTTCTGCACTCCAACCACTGGATTCTGCTGTCTCCATATAGATTTAAAGGATTAGTTGTAAACTAAGCCAGTTTTACAAAATGCATTCAAGTTGCACTGGCTATTTTTGCTATGTTCAGAAATAAGTAGCAGCGCCTAACAATGTAATGGCAGGGCAACCACAACAAAGATCCTTGTGAATTCAGACTGGGTTATGCGGGTTAGATGCTCTGGGGAGTGTTTGGCAACACTGTCAGTGGTTCATCTGTAAACCAGTGGCAAGGGCCACATAATGGTTCCCCTTGTTCAAGCAGAAGAGAGGAAGAGGAGGATTTTAGCAGTTTCAAAGGGGCAGCTGGTAGACTGAAATCTCATCAAAATGCCTTAAGCAAATTATCACTCATTCTTCCACAGTAATCTCTGGGACTTGAACAGCCCCTTGGGACTGTGGGCAGCTAGGCACAAATTAGAGCAAACCTGAATTGCTCCAAGTTTTTGTCAGGAGCTCAGTCTTCTCAACCAAAGAATGAAAGGGCTGGTTTAGCCTCCACCTCCAGGAGAAATCTTCAGCTTAACAGACCAAAGAAGCACTGTCTACCAGAAAGACTTTGAAAAGGACTCAACTGTAGGCCTTGAACTGGATCGAAGAAATAAGCCTTTTCATCCACAATAGAATACAACCTTTCCCAGTTCAGTTTTATGCCTGTTGCTTCTCTTCCTTAGCAGAGGCTTACAAGGATGCAACCAATGTAATGGGCAAAGTGCCAAAACCCAGAAAGATCCAACACATAACAGACAGCAATTCTTCACCTAATACAACTATAATGTGATTTTGATAGCAATGTAAAACAGCCCATTAAAAATAAAAACACCACTGATAAAGCAGGGCAACAATAGCAACGTGTCCTACCCATAGTTCAGTGATCGCAAGCCAGGTCCATGGTCAAGCCAAGAAGTCCGAACAACTCAGGAACAGGGCTGGAGGGTGGCATACCTCCAGCACAGCTCAGGAAGGGACTGAAGAAGTCCCGGGGCTGAGCTTAAGTGGACTTCTGGGCCTGTGGGTGGGGAGGGCAGAGACCCCATGTGAGGCTGGTCAGGGCCATCAAGGCCTCTGAGTGCCCCAGGCAGTCCCTGTTTCTCCCAGGGCAGGACAAAGATCTCCTTCTGTTGGTTAGGCAGGATGACCTTAGGGTCCCAGAGCCATATTCTGCTCTCACGTGTATCACAGCCTAAATCTGGAGTGAATTTGTTGCGGTTGTAGGACCCTTAAAGTGCCACATCTCTTTTCCGCTGTCAAGAAATGGCACAGCTTTACTTCGCTTGTTCTGCCTCTTTTTTATGCCCTCCTCGAAGGTGCCAGTCTTTCCGCAAGCGGTGCGTGCCATCGACGGTATTCACAACCTGTGCAGAGTCCCTGTCACCAGGAGACTGACAGTTCCCCCTTCGAGAAGCGAAGGACGGGAATAGCAGGGTTGCTGCAGGTCACTGCACCACCGTGAAAGTTCACACACCACCTGCTCTAGCCCTGACAGGTTACCCGTAATAAAACAACGTTATCTCAAAAACATGTGAGGTCTAGCTCAGCTACTTGGGCTCGCCAGCAGGCAGCTCTGCCCCATTTCAGTGACAGTATGTGGCAGCAGCAGGTCCAGTGTGACCGGTTATAACAGTTTCACACGTTTTGCTTTTTAAGTTGATTCCTCCTGCTGTTGTATCTTCCATCTGAAAGAGAAGTTTCATGTGTAGCTTGAGTAAGGTGAGGAACAGTCTGGCATTGACCCATGGCAGTTAGAAACTCTGTCTTTATGCTGATTCCTGTGTGCTCCATGCAGTTTTCCCATTCCCCCTTTGCCTGTCTAGAAGGACTACCGGCTGTGCTTCCTTCTTAAGAGAGTGATAAATAGGAGCTTTGTAAGCTTTTCCCAATTCCCTGTACAAATGTATAGGACGAGTAACTTGCTTACTTGTCCTTAGTAGAGTAATTTGCTACCATCACTACCCTAACTAGACAAAAAATACTTGCTTTCTCACATAAGACTAACAGATACACCCAGAAGAGAAAATACACATACACGCTAGGGAGGAGGTGGTTTTGTTTTTCCTTCTCTTATTGTAGGCTCATTGGTAAAGCTCTAAAAACCAGTGCTGGCCACAGTGGCTGTGTAGCAGTTTGTAGTCCCATATGTGTGTTCACTTACACTTTTCCTATTTTTGCTTATTATTCTGAGAACAGTAAGCCCTCTCCCTTTCCCCATTTACCCATTTCTTAAAACTCTTCTCCAGCCAGGGCCAGATTTTGCTTCTCCTGCTCACATGAATGACCCACTGATCTCCCATCACGCCAGGGCAGGCTGCAGGATGGGGTCCCTCTCATGCACCCACCCAAGAAGGCAACTGCTGGGGCGCACAGGCAGCCGGGTCCCCGTTTCTCCCCTTCTTTCCCTTCCCTCTGCCGGAGGCAGCCCCGTCTCCTGAGGTGCTGGGCTGCTGTAACAGGATCTCCCCGCTGCTCCCTGCTCTGGACTTTTGTTTTTCTTGGCACACCGCTCACTGAGACACTTTAAAACAGAAAGCAAGTCAAAGCGCTTTTGGCTTACTTCCTCGCCTCTTCTCCCCCCTTTCCTTTCTTGAAACAGTTTATGAATAAAATAGCAATATTCTCTCTTAAAAGCATTCAGCTACAATGTTAAAATTTGGATTGTGAGAACTCTTTTCAGTGTTCAGAAGTGGCAGATGTTTGCAACAGGCACAGCGGGGAAAAAGCCATCCCGGATTCCTGCAGCAGGAAGTTAAGGTGCAGGCTCGATTTTTGGTAGAAATATGAATCCCCGTAGATCACTTGCTGCATATTTTAATGACATTTAAACATAACCAGATACAATTAATACTTGAGAAGCGGGGAGCTATTCGAAGCAGCAGGATCTGAAAGTGCTGTGTTCAACTGAAGACATATTCACCATTCACATAGAAATGGGCTGAAAACAGTCTGTAGGAAATTAACTAAAATAACATTTTGCCCAAATGGAATATTTTAATTCATGCTAATGCGAAATGCTAAGAAAATATATGTATCTGTAAAGGATTCTTGTAAGCATAAAACAAATGATACTTCCCCTGCTTCTTTGTCAGCATGGCTGAGATTTCTAGAAAATGTGAAGGAATTTTCATCTCTCGTGACTGTGTAGCACAGTGCTTGAGTCTATATGGGGGATGGAAAATTTACATGCACCTGGAAGCAAACATAAATCACAGTCAGCCCAAGCACTTTGCAGACTCCACAGCCTCCTCCAGCTAGCTATCTACATATTGCAACTCGTTCCAGACATTTTCAAGACCAGAATATCTGCTGCATGTTTTTAACACAGTGGCATTGCACCATTTACACTCGCACAACAACTTCGAGGGAGTTAAGCTGTTAGACTGTGTAATCTGGCATAGTCATGGTTTGGCCTAGTCTTCCGTGATTTTACCCTAGTTGAGGATCTGGTCCATGAAATAGGAAAGTGAGAGCAGCTGGGACTCAACAGAAAATCTGTCACATCTATAGAACCATAAAGAAACAGCATGTGATCCAAATACGCTCAAGTTTGCAGTTCTTCAGCATAGATCTGCTGACATCAAGGGCTGTGGGACTGACACCAGCTGGGAATTCACCCCAGCATTTCCCCAAGTTCACACTAGCCATGTGAAGATAGTAACCCATTTCTTCTTCATTTACCATTCCCTCTATGACAAAAGGAAATCAACTGCAAGAGATACCATCTCAGAACAAGCCTGCACTGCAGTATCTTTGCAAAGGCATAAGGCAAGACATTCAAGGCTGTTTCTCCCCAGGAACTACAGGCTGAGAGCTCTGCTCGTACGTACCTGGAGGCACGTATGTGCAGTCATGAGAAAGCTGCATCCTGTGAAAGAAGCAGGTGACTCCTGCCATAAAACTGTCATTTCTAGTACATAAATATCTTGCACAAATATAAGTGTAGGTCTGAAACTTAGTGTCATGTAAGAGTTTAGGGAGAAAATAAACCCACATATTGTAAGTTCTTCTAGCAGAATAATAAACAAAAAATCCATCTCTGTGTTAGTGCAATGCCGGAGGTTTGGTTGCCAGGCTTTGCATTTAATCTTACCTACATTATTGCAGAAAATTAAAGACATCTGAGAAATCAGAAGGAATTCCAGATATACTGTATAAAATGTTGATACAATACTGCAGTTGGACAAGTACCTACAGATAAATCTTACTTTTTAATGACTTCGATAGGTATGTAGTATGATAGAGATATGTAGTATGATAGAGATACTAACCTGATATCATGTTACCCAAAAGAAACAAACAGAACACTGGAAGAAAAATGCAGTAGGAGGTACTGAAATGCTTCATGCTTTTGTATACCATCTCCCATATTGCAGCAGCGTCCGCAGCATGACTAAGTGCTACACATTTGACCTGTTTTGAATGACCATACATGTCGTGGTTCAGAGCACAATGCTGTTTCACAGCATGACGGTATTAGGATGTGCCAATGAGAACTCATGGTATATATTATAACATTCTTACTACAGTAATACTTGAGCGTGAAAATTTTTTTGTCAGTGATGCTGGGGGATTTGCTGGCTCATGTTCCTTCCCCATTTTTGCCTGGTTGTTCAGAAATCTTACAAGGAGGTAGAAAAGGGGGAGGAAAAAGTGAGGAATTAGATATGATTTTTGGTAGGATTATTGATCAGAGATCAATTCCAAAATACTGATATTTGCAGATAGTGAGATTTCTTTTGCTTGAGCCTGTTCAAAAGTGCCCTACTAGCAAGGTTCAAGTAAACATAGTTCTAACAGTCCCTGCTCATTAGGCCTACTCTTAAATACCAAAATACACCAGTCAAAATTTGAGATTTTGGGGAATGGTCTGTCTTTAACAACAGTATTTTCTAAATATTACATGGTGCATTTCACATACCATGTTATTGTTGTTTACCATAATATATTAAGTGTTTAGGTAGTAAGAATACTTTCCTGGCTAGTTCTTTTGAAGAGATTCTTCTGCTGGAAAAGTATGCAATAGCTGATGATACTAATTTCCATGTAAAGCAGGTATAGTTGTTATTCCAGTGTGCAGTGAATAATGAATAATGAGAATAATCTATTTTTCCATTTTCTGTAAGCTTCTAGTAAAGAACAGAAATAAAACTAAGTTGCATTATGCATCTTGAAGACTAAGATTTTCTTGTTGCAATTGTGATGCCATGAAGAAAATTGAATAGCCAAGGGCCTAGATAGATGTTTCTTCATCATTTAGATTCACTTTTAAGTCACCTGCACAGATTTACACAGCCCAGACAGCTAAGGTAGCTATCAGTATGGTTGTGTTAGTCTAGTACACTAAACTAGTCTACTAAAACTAACCCATTTAAAAAACAGTTAAACCCAGCAACTGGCCTCTTGGCTGATGGTCTCAAAAGAGCAAAAGATTGCCCACAGAAACGGAATCAGTTTGGGGAAAAGTAATGGGTATTTCTCCTTTGGTGGGTCAGACAGCCAGTCCCAAGTGGTTAGGATCGGCTGCAGGGCACAGCTTGTGCTGGCTCGCTTCTGTTGACAGTTAATTTCGGTCACTGAGGTGATAAATTGGATTATCAGGAGACAGAATCGGGAGTAGTCCAAATGACAGAGCAGCTTGAGCACATAGTGCTGCTGAGTTTGTAATGCAGTGAACCCAGCCCCTGCTCCGCAGCGCAGCACGGGCAGCAGCAGGGGACGGGTGAGGGACGGAGGTGACACACCGACAAGGGATGCTGGAGCAAGGGATGTAAAATGAGCAGCTGCTGCTGCTGCGTCTCATTAGGACAATGCAGTTAGGAACAATCGTAATGTTGGAAAATGCTATGTTTGGTAAGAAAATGCTGTCTTTTAAACTATTCTAAAAACTCACAAAAACTGGTGTGGGAGGTATTGCAAAATAACCTCTCTATCATTTATAGAGCTTGAACTCAATATAGTGTTAATAAATGTAAACATTTGCCTTTTATTAGTAAGAAAATAATTTTAATGGTTTGTGCCTCTACTTAATTTAATAAAACTGTTTTACATCTCTGATATGTGTGCTTAGTGGATGGTACTTATTAAATAAGTAAGTGTATGCCAATGGATGTTAGTTATTAAAAAATCACTGTATGCCAAAGGCTGTCAGACAAGCTTACTGTTGAATAATGGGTGGCAAAAACATTTGCGTTTAACAAACAGAGGAGAATTAATGCAAAAGAAATAATGTTAGCCTAACATACAATGTGTGTTTCTTATATAAAATTGGTCTTGAAGAACACAATATTGACTCTTGCTTAAGCACACATTTTTTCCAGAGTCTTTTCTGAGTGTACAAGCCAGGACTGCCTAGGAGCAGCACTCTCATACGTAATACTGTGCAGTTCATCTCGTAAACAAGGGTAGTGTGCAATGTATGGTGTGTACCCATACATGCCCTAGTGTGGGCTGCTGTCTTAGAAAGCATTTTAACTGCTGACATGAACTGAGAGACACCTTCACTCAGTGAAATCTTACTGGTAGCTGCAAAATAAGCAGTAAAGGCAATAGCTCAAAATGAATGCCTGACAGAAAGAAACATTTTGAGAAACTCTTTACTACTCCGGTGTTTCTCCGGTGACTGTGCTGTCTTCTTTTGCGTGAACCTTTTTCTGCTCCTCTGAAATTCTCAGCAGCATTTCTTACCACTATTGCTAGTGTAGTATAGATACACCATCCTCTGTACCTAAGAGGGAAACCACTCATTCCCAGATGTGAAAATACAGTACCTCTGGCTCAGAATACTATCAAATACCATGATGACAACTCATTTTATGGCTCCAACTGCTGTAGGAAGACACAGATGTGAAACAGGAATCTGACTGCTTTGTATAATCTTGGCTACTTAACAGAGACGTGGGAGAGCTTGTAGGAGAATGGGGCACAGGAGAGTACAATTGTGCACAAAAAACTGGAGGAGGGTCACACCCTGCACTGTCCTTTTGCCAATTTAGAAGACAATTACGGAGAAGAAGCTTTGCTCAAGCCACACACATTGAAAAAAGTGGCATTAGAGGGAAGTGATTAAGAGAAGGGTTAAGAGAGGGAAGATGTAAATCCAGTCTCCTGGGCTTTATTTAGAAATGTCTGGCAAGCAAGACTTCCATAACAAGTCAAAAAGCACATTTGCATTTTGCAGTCATGACAAAATACACGTTATGCTCAGTAATGTTACACTTCAGCAGTTACAATTGTTTTTAATTAAGTTTGTACATTACATGTATGCATACAGATGCAGAAATGGATGGCCTAAGTTAACTGTTTGTCGCCTGGTTTCCAGGAAGGCCACAAAGAACTGACATGACAACATTGGGTATTTTACCACCAGAACTCTGATAACCACATTTTGGCCTCTCCATTGTGTCTCAGGACAATCTTACATCACGTACTACACTGTATAAGAGCCAAGAAAAGTCATTTAAGAATGGAAACTATCCTTTGTCTTAGGGTGATTAAAGAGGCAATCAAAATCGCAAGTCCTATAAAATTTATTCAGACCACTGTATAGAATGAGATCAGTGAAAGATAATGAAAGACTTTAGATGGCCAAAAGTAGAAATAGGATGGAGAAGTAACAAGTGCTTAACTTGCACTGAAGTAAGTATATATCATGTGAATCCAAAAGATAGCTATGTTTTTTCAGGGACAGGCAGTGTAAAGTTGCAAGGACTAGAAGAATAAAATTATTAGAAGCTCCAGTGATAGTTTCATATATTCTCTTATCTTTCAGATATATCCAAATTTGGCTTGCCTGTTTCCTTTTGCCATATAGACTGAGTGCAGGCTGATTGTCCTCTAATACCTCCCTCCCCCTTAGAGTGTCTGAAGAACAAGGAAGAAGTCCACAGGTGATCCGTTCTTGGGGAGCATTTTCTGTTGAGGAATTCACTTCTGCGTGCAAAGCTATGGGGCTTAACCAGCCCCAGTAGCACAAATGTTTTCAGTTGGAGATAATCCTGAACAGCAGTTGCATTGTGAGAGTGGGGAGAGCCCACCTGCCTCCAGGTGCCTGATGTTCTGAGTGGGCACAAGTTCCACTGAGCAATGGACCATCACGGGCTCGTTGGGGGAGCAGTCGTGAACAGTAAATGTGCATTGCGGCGTGACAGAATTTACTTGCCTATAGCTACATAGCAGCGATCATTGACATTTAGGTTTAATTTTCTCACCGTTTTTTCAACACTGATAAAGCAGCCACTGGAACAGAAACAAACATTTTTTGAGGAGAGCGTTGCACCGTGGTTTGGTAGGTGCCTTTACCAGATTGAACTATTCAGAAAGACCAGAAAATGTTATTGTCAAGCCTAGTGATGTGGACTCCTGGACTTTAGTCATATAAAAGGAAAATAGTAGTTACTTCAAGAGTTGCTGAGAACAGCCTCACTTTCTGAAGTAGGAAATGAAGCTAAATACTTCAAAATGGAAAATTTAAAGTACAGTCAAAGTAAGTGAAAAAATGTCCTCAGGTTAAAGTGAGCTACTTTGGCTTAGATCTCTGAGCATTAATTCCTGCCAGCAATACTTAGAAAAAATATAAACTTAATTAGGACAGAAGGACTGGTGTGGCTATTGGCCTTATTTTTATAAATCCTTCAATGTTGCTCCATTTAACCCTGCCAATGAATCTTTTTCTTTGATCTTAAACTAACAGGATTAAAACCAACTTGTTAAAAATGAATCCTGAGGTCACAGTGAAGATTTGTTAAGGCAGAACTTTGTTAAAGCTGCTGTGTTTTCTTTTAGAAAAACAAAAGCAGTTATTTATGGAGTTTAATATTCCAAAAAGCTTTTATTTCAGGGTTCCTTAATTGTGATGGCAGATAATAATCATATTTTTACAGATAAATATATTTTAGTTATAACAAAAAGCTATTTGTCATCTGTCATCCACTCAGTCTGGGGGTAGAAAGGGATATGTTCTGTGAATGTGTCACAGCATCTTTGTGTTCAGGAGGACTGACAGCCCCTCCAGCATCTTTTCTGGAGCTCCTATACTGTCCTTAATGGAAATAAGTTGAAGTTTGAAAATAAATCTTCACAATCGTGATACCTCCTTGCATTTCATGCATACTCAAAAGGTAAACATAAATTGCTTAACTGAGTTAATCCAGAAACAAATGGCAATGTGACATATTTTCTCTGCATGCTGAAATCCTACGGAAGAGGCACCTGAGATGATCTGGCAGGTGGGCTTGGCTTTCTGTCCTTTGCTCTGTTCCAGTGCAGTCCATACTGGTACTGGGAATCTCATATAATTATTGGGAATCTTACCCTAATTTTGTAAAAAGGAGTAAGTTGCAAAGCATTGTATCATTTGATTCCAACCTCTTTACAGAAATTTTACGTTTGAAGCATTGGCAGCAATCTTGAGGTTACTCACATTAATAACAAACTCTATAACAACATTTACTGCTATGCAGAATTTAATAGGTAAATTAAACATAGTAATGGTTTCATTATTTAGTAGTGGCCTTACGTAACAATTTTATTTTTATTAGCAGGGGTGTTATATTGTAAAAATTGCCTATATTATGAACTACAAAACTACACTATAAACCTGAGCAAAGAGGCCAGTCAACCACGTGTAACTGCTGCATTCCAGAGTCAACATACTAACTTAGTCTCATGTCTAACATCATTTAGTATATAGCTAATGAGAGTAAGTCATGAGAGACACAAAGAGTATGTATTTATGTAGAAAATGTGAACCTTATTCCTTTACAAGTAGTCATGGAATATACGTGCATGTAAGTAATAGTAAATGAGTAAAGCACAGCCATAAGATTAATTCATAGAGACTAATTCATACAGATGAAATACTGGAGCAGTTCAGCACTGTGTTAGTAAAATGCTGAAGAATGTCATTTGTGGGAAAGCCTCGAGAAGCTGTCATCATCTCATCAGTTTTCTGGAAGAAAATATGGTCAGTTAAAAAAATGACGGGTTAGGTTTTTAGTTACTGTAAATCATTGCTTTTTGTGTTCAACGGAAAAAGAACACTAACAGCAAAAGATCTGTCCTATTCTTTCACTTTTGTTTCATCTTTTCCTTTTTGTTATAACTAAATTAAAAGAGATTTCTCATTTCTCACATTACTTAGTTGGATTTGTTTGAAAGCTGCTTGACTATTGTATTGGCTTTGTGTGGCAAGGTTTTGGTAGCGGGGGGGGCTACAGGGGTGGCTGCTGTGAGAAGCTGCTGGAAGCTTCCCCCATGTCCGACAGAGCCAATGCCAGCCGGCTCCAAGACGGACCCGCCGCTGGCCAAGGCCGAGCCCATCAGCAACGGTGGTAGCGCCTCTGGGAGAACAGATTTAAGGGGAAACACTTGCTGCACAACAGAAACTGCAGCCAGGGAGAGGAGTGAGAAACAGCCCTGCAGACCCCCAGGTCAGTGAAGGAGGAGGAGGAGGAGATGCTCCAGGCGCTGGAGCAGAGATTCCCCTGCAGCCCGTGGTGATGAAGACCATGGTGAGGCAGGCTGTCCCCCTGCAGCCCAGGGAGGTCCACAGTGGAGCAGATCTCCACCTGCAGCCCAGGGAGGACCCCACGCCGGAGCAGGGGGATGCCCGAAGGAGGCTGGGACCCCGTGGGAAGCCCGTGCTGGAGCAGGTTTTTTGGCAGCACTTGTGACCCCATGGGGGACCCACGCTGGAGCAGTCTGTGCCTGAAGGACTGCAGCCCTTGGAAGGGACCCACGCTGGAGCAGTTTGTGAAGAACTGCACCCCGTGGGAAGGACCCACATTGGAGAATTTCATGGAGAACTGTCTCTCCACTGTCTGGACCCAGGAGCCTTTTGTTACATTTTCTCTTCCCTGTCCAGCTGAAGGGGGGAGTGATTGAGCAGCTTTGGTGGGCACCTGGCATCCAGCCAGGGTCAACCCACCACAGCTATTTACTCTTTTATTCTAATTAAAGATCTGTGGAGTTACAGGAACTGTTTATTTGCCTAGTCAATTGGCTAGATTTTTGATCCGCTTTATTATTATATACTAAACTCCTCTGAAGTCATACAATATTTACTTGTAGCCTTGCCTGGGTGCAAAAGAAAATATAAATTCACATCTTTGACTTATTGAAGACTAATCATATACCATAAACAATTCTGAACAGGCAAGATGTGGATCAGATTGCCTTC
Source organism: Buteo buteo (assembly GCF_964188355.1). Lineage (NCBI taxonomy): Eukaryota > Metazoa > Chordata > Aves > Accipitriformes > Accipitridae > Buteo > Buteo buteo. Next base: position 4,691,100 of record NC_134191.1, read on the forward strand.
CCATATGATTTTTGTTAGAAGAACTAGTTAGAAATTTAAGTACGAAAAGTAGCATTATTTTACCTTCTCATTGCATTAATGTGTTCTGCATACCTTCAGAATTCTTCATTACTAGTTATTTATACTGTTAGTAAATATATCAGTGGAGTACAGAGTGATAAAAGCAGTTGACTGGTAGTGAGAAAATTTACTTAGAACTAAAAAAATACGCTATTTGTAATCAGCACAAGTTATAAATACTTCAAGTTGCACTTTGAAGAAGAAAGAAGCTGCTAGTGTAGAAAATGAGGAGTGCATTTCATCAATGAATATTTACATTGTGAAAGACATTTTCTACTAAGATGGAAAAAAATGCGTCACCTTTTCACACTTTCAGAAAAATGGCCAATGTTTTGGTAAGAAGTTGGCTTATTTCTCTGGACCATTTACAAATACGTATGAATAAGCAAGCTGTAAAATTTCCAAGCTCACATCAAAACACCAGTAACAGTGCAGGGTGCAGATTCCAAGGGACTTTCCAGTGCCCCATGTCACAGAGCCAACCATTCATTGCAATGCAGAAAAGCACAGCAGCATTCAGAGGTTGTACTCTCACATCTTAGAAAGGGCATTGGGATTAAAACATAAGCATACGCAAGTGTTCTGTTAAAACCCTAAGAAATTGTATGGCCAAAAACCAAAATAATCCAGCAACCCTGAAGAGCACCCCTGCGCAGTTCGTTATCTGCAGTTTAGATCAGTGATAGTGCTTTACTACTAAATCTTACAATGCTGCTGCAAAGCAGTAAGATGAAAGCATAAACTACCAGAAAAAATCATAGTAAGCAGTTCTGTGAGGAGGATAATTGCAAGCTGTATCACTTCAAAATACATGTTTGTCCGATGTTCTGCATCAGATCTGACTGAAGACCCCCACAGTAGAAAACAGACCGTGTAAGGACTAAGAAACCACAGGTGGAAAGCGTAGAGACCATTATTTTGAAGTTTATTAAGCAGATAATCACATGTCTTGATTTGTACTACTTAACTCTGTATGCTGTCCCACTGACTAAAGTAATAAGGAAGCAGAGAGAGGATTTCAGAGAATGGAAAGTTCAACAACCTGGTTTTCCTGTAGTTACTTTTAACTTCATGTTTAGTAGCAAAAATCGTTTAGATTGTCTAGAGAATTGACATATAGGAATAAGGTATGTTTGTTCTTGGTCATCATAAGAAATGGTGACACAAAGAACACACTTATCTGCACGGAAAAATATTATCCAAAATTACATATGTTTAAAGCAGAAAAAAACCAATTTGTGTAGAATGCAGCCATACAGGAGGAGACACAGCACAGAAAATCTTGGGGTACTTTTCAGACGAGAAGGAGTATCATCTCGGCCATGGCCAAATTCCCTTTTAGATCAAAAGATAGACCTAAAACGATGCATAACTGAGCTCTGTAGCCCCTAATGAAGATCCTTGCTGCCTAACAAAATCCAGATCCCCAAGTAGGCACCCAACTACCTTTTCAGTACAGTAAGAAGAGATGAGCACCTTAACATTAAGAAGAGCCAAACACTAATTGACACGCTGTCGTCCAGCTCCTTGTGATTTCACCCCTTAGTACATGTGAGCATGACTTTCGCTGCTGAGATTAGAATTATAAATGTCACAGTTAACATTCAGGTTTTTAAAGTTTGAAGGGGAAGGTGTTGTTTCGTGTTGAATATTGGCTTCTTCCTGAAAAAGGCAATAACAAAAGTGTCAGATATTCCCCTATAATCTGTTTAGGCATGCCAGCTTTCCTTAGGGAACATAAAAGCTTGATTGAGAAGAAGAAAAGCTTTGAGTATCAGACTAGCCTTTTCCCCCCAGCTTTGTAGCATTACCCCAACTATAACAGAGATATAATCTATATTGTCCTAATGCTTTGTATACTTTGTGTTAAATAATCGCTTGAAGCTTGTCTGGAAACCATGAAACTCTACTGCTATGTCCTTCATGTATCTGTTTCTGTTTCAAATACGTTTTCGGGTGCTCTTCCAGGCTTTTAAAATTACACTGGCAGTTTCTCGTGAACTTCAGGGGGGAAAAAAATCAGGCAGTTTTAATCTTCCCAGTGTACTTCATGAAAGCAGTCACTGGGCTGTTTGAGGGATTAACCAACAGGAGCTTTAAACTACCCACTCATGTAAGCAAGTGTCCCAGCCAGCTCCCAGCGAAGCGTGAACGAGCGCAGCCTTTAATGGCAGCTGGCATTAAAGAGCAGTCCTGCATCACATGCTGCTTCGGGCTTTAGTGGAAGGCCCTTGACATCAGAAAGAGCTGAACTCTGACCTTGGCCCTTGCCACCTTGATTATCAGCGAGAGCAATTTGTTAAGGGTTATTGTGTGTGCAGGTCTGCATCAGTTGGGCAGTTAAGAATTTCTAAAGCAAACAGCAAGAAGCTACATAATGTGCTACATACAAAGGGCTTTCACATTTGAATTCATATATTGCACATCACACACGCAAATTGCATTAAAAGATTGTTAAATTGTACGTTGAAAGGCTCAACAGCTAGGACAGCTGTACATTCTTTCCTTTAATCCTGTGATCACATACTGTCCCCCAAACCTCCCTTTAATGCACACAACTGATGGCACTGGCTGGGACGAGCAGCTTTTCAGTACTTTTGTGTTACCCTTATTGTTCAGCGGGTGTTTCACATGGCTGACTTACTGACACGGTCTGAACTTTGCTTCGAGAACAGAATTGCTAATTTTGCCACGGTTGTCCCTTTTTGTGTCTTTTTCACAACATTAATTAATCTTCCCAACTGCAAAGTGAGATGATATTAAGAGGTAGGAACCTGAAGTACAGGGAAAAAAGGTCATCCCATGGTGGGTGACAGGCCAGATTTGACAGGTGGTAAGCCTTAGACCTGATCTCAGAGTATTTAGAGTTACATCATCACTTTGAATGTTTAAAGCAGGGACACTACGGTAGTGTGAGGTTGCGGGGTGGCAGCGCTCCAGCACACCAGCCAGATGAGGTGCCTCACGCTGGGCATTAACGCATTGGGGAGTGTTCAGCTTGTGGCCACCTGCAAAAAGCTCATTTTGAGTGATCTGCAGCACAGCAATGCTCAACTGTTTTAAAAAACAGACTATATTTCCCCAAAAAACTCTCCCATCATCATCCCCGGTCTTTCTGGTTTCTCATGCAGCATGCATCCCTCCAGCTCCTTTCCCCTGGTGCTGGATCCCGTAGTTCAGATCTCCCACCCCAGCCAGTCCCAGGTTCGTGCAGGCACGGCTTGCCACTGCACACTGCAAACCCCAGGCTACACCGTTGCCCTGTGGTTTTAGCCAGGCTGCTGCTTTCTTTTTCATCCACTTGTCTCCTGTCTCTAGGACGGGAGAGGGAAGCTGGGAGCTCCCGGCTGCAGCGGCGCTGGCGCAGGACATGCCCAGCACCGCCGCAGGCTCTGGTGACCTTACCTCCCAAAGCAACGTGCCACCTCGGCCCGCGTGTGAAGTGAGAGGTTTGATGTCTGAATACTTATGGTGTGCAAAACAGCATATTTTCCCTTATATTCATTCTCAGAAACAGATGAGCAATTTTTTTGCTTGAAAAATTTTCCACAAAACTAAATGTGAAGCAGATATCCGGCGTGGATAATTTCAACCTCGTGGATAAAACTGGTAAAGCGTAAGCAACTGAGAAATGATCTGAAAAGGTGCCAAGGATGACTAGTTACAGGTATTTTTACCAATCTCAACTAAAATATATAATGTACAAAAAGGTGCTGTGGAATACTAATGTTTTTGAAACCTCCCTAGTTATTCCATAGTATATGTAGAAAGGATGGAAGTTCTACTTAGTGCATGTTTTGCAGCTGGGCATCAACCAAAGCATAGGGAAGTTGATAAATGTTTCAAAGGGCTGTATTTCAATGATCCAGAAAGTGGTAGGGATGAAGTAAGACAGATATCAAACCCACTAATTACAGCAGTCAACTGAGATTGGAGGGCAACCAGTAGAAAGATAATAAATATCCAGGCAAAAATGGAAATTGGGACATGACACAGATCAGGAAAGCAACGGACTCTGATGCTGAAGCCAGGTGAAAACACAGGCAGAAGGCAGAGAATCAGGCCCCACCACAGGGGCCACAGACTTAAGACGAAGGGTAAGCAGCCGTCCACGGCAGCTAGGTTTGGAAACCTGCCCCCTGGGTGCCTCCTGAGGTCTTCTACCCTGCTGGGGCAGAGACCTGACTCACAGAAAATTAAGAATCCCACAGGTAATTTTAGTAGCTGATAAAAATACACAGATCTGCAATAATTTTGTTGTTGTTTAATTCTGATTTTTTTTTAATTTGATACTGACAATTCTCATTTATGAACTGGTGCACTGAGGTTTTTTATTTAACAGGACAGGTTTCTTTAAAAAATGTACTTACGACAGAAATGCATACTTTGGCATGAAAAAAATAGTTCTGTTCCCCAGCGTCTCTGGAACACCACAGACTTGAAAGCAAAAGTTTTTGTTGTATAAGCAAAAAAAAAGTGCATGTCAAAGCTGAATTTTCTTTATTGTTTTCCTTAAAAATATCAGCTAAACTTTCCAAGGGAATACATTTTAAAAATCCACATTGGTTGATTAGAAACAAATCAAACCAGATGCACTAACAGCCTTCATATGAAAATTCCCAAGCTAGACTAGATCATACTTTGGAACTGAAATTCTGTAGCAGCTTGAAACCTGGAGATTGAGAAAATGTGTTCTGTACTCTTGTCTCTAAGCCTTACCCCCGAATAAACTCACAGATTTCATTGAGTTGGTTGCCCATCATAGGGTGTGTTCTGTAATGTGTGGGCTACAGAAATGAACTCTGGATGTGTTTTCAGCTTTAAGACTGGTAGCTCTGTCAGATGTCACCCTTCCCTAGTTAAGATGTGTACTGACAAACCACTCTGTAATTCTTGGAGAAAGGCATTCTGGATTTCCAGAGCTATATGTGCAATACATTTGTTTAGATATATATAAAGTTACTCAGGCAAAAGTACCTGCAAGGTCAGGACCTACATTTTCTCAAAGTAGCAAATATGAGCTGCACGTTAATACTGAAACCACTTTCATCACTTAATGTTATAGCGTATGATAGTACAGCTTCAGAAGAAGAATGCCATTTCAACAGGGAATCTATAATGAATGAGATATGTAATGAACAGAAATCACTGCAACAGCTGTAAATTTAGTACATGGTATCGTTTGCTGTACTTAGTCTCACTCTGTGCCAAAAATGAATTTTTCATAGTGTCATTGAAATGGTTTGTTAGATACTTTATTTATTAATGCTGAACCGCGAGGCAATGCACTGACCCAGTTTGTGAGATCCCACCTAATTTATACCCATTTAAATGTGTGTAGGAGAACACTATCTTTGAGCAAGTAAATACAGTAGACAGGTCCTCGACTATACTGATTTACACCAGAAATCATTTCTCTGACAAATAGCACCTCTAAAGACTGAATAGAAGCTGAAGTATTTAGCATTTTAAAATTTGAGAAAACATCTTGAAGAAAAGACAGAGTTAAAAGGAAAAATCTTAGCTATTCAGGGTGCCTTTGCCCAACTCAGCACCCACTGGAGTCCAGGAAATGGCTCCTAAGAATATCACTTTAGAGCCATACAGCAGTTGGCAAAAACTTTCAAAAGGCATCTCCCCTCATATGAAAAATGAATTATTCAGCATTCAACAACATCATATTTTCTGATGTGTTCACTTTTAAAATACTGTCCCCTTTCTATAAATGTCATTTGATTACGAACTTTTTTTTTTTATTTTGTATTTCCTATAACAAATGCAACTAACATAAGATCTTCTACTTATAAATCTGAGTTAATTAAATTGGAGTATGCCAGTGAAAGCAATCTCTTTTTAAATACAGACTCTTTGGGTCCTGAAAATCCCTCTTACTAGGAATAACTGCATTACTTCAAAGCAACTAGTGAAAACCGAGTGCTCTTTCATTTTTTAATAAAGAGATTTTCTGGTCCAAGGGGGCACACCTGATATTGTTTGCATCCCAAGCAAGTGGTCTGTAATAAGTGGCCCAATGAAAGTTTAAGCCTGCTTTCAAGGGTCATCGGCTTTTCTGACTGTTACTTGATCTGTTTAGAACTGGCTAATTTGTTAATCAGAGCAAAGCTTCAGACTTACTGTGTTCACCTCCTTAATGCTGTTTTCACAGACTAATAATTAAAGCAAAAATTCTATACCAAATTGTCATATGTTTTTCTAAAAAGACAAAATAAATCAACATCTGCTGTAGTATTAAATCATGCTTCAGATGTCAGAAGTTTGTTCTGTTCATACAGAGATTTAAAACTCATTTGCTCCAATATTTTGCATCAAGGATTTTCCTTTTCCTCTCACATACTACCTATCAGTTTGAGTTGATTTTCATCTCTCACTGGTTTATGTCTACATGTTTTCATGGGATTAGTTCCTTTTCAGATGGTGAATAATGCAAACAGACTTACCATCCTCTCTGTACCCTAAAGCTGGTCAGTTTGATTGGAGAAAGCATAGAATCTCAAAATGATAGAGAATTTAAGGGTTTCTCTGCATGGAAAAGTCACCACGATATAATTTGAACCTGTTGTGGGTTTTTTTAAAATATAGTTAATTGGTGCCAAACTCCAACATTCAAATTAAACTTCTCATTTAGTTCAGTTGAATCCTTTCCTAATAGCTTTACATTAAATAAAAATATTCCAGTCTCCAATGAAAAGAGTGTCCACACAGGTTTTTACTCAAGTTTTGCTAGAAGAATTTAAGTTGTGCCAGGTCAATTTTCTCATATAAACTGCTTTCCCTATAACAATATGGACTCTGTGTGAAGGGAAAATAGAGTGAAAATAGTGGAATGCAAAACGCATGTCAGCTGGAAAATAAGTGACCTGCTTGTAAGAATATTTATGTGTTTTCTCCTGACTTGGCTTGGGGAAGAAAACAGCTTGACAAAACATCAGCTGTGAGCAGGATGTTTCTGCCATTGAAAATCCACATGGTCGTACTTGAGAGGCTTCTGGAAAAATGAAATGCTGTAGTTTAGAATCTGGAGAGTTTATTGGAAAGGCATTTACCCTAACATCCGCCGGGCAGGGACGTGTTTTGCCTGTTTGAACTGGTCACTTAGGAGTTATCATAATAATGTCTGCTTTTAGCTCTTTGCTGCGTATTTAGTTAGCTGGAGGAATGCACAGTGAAATCTTTCATTAAAAGTGCCTTCATAGTTATACCTATTTGCTAATTTTTTAGACCCAGTAGAATATTTTCTCTGCCAGTATAGTATTTGAAAAGGAAGATGTATTCACATTTGAGCTTGCTAGAGCACAAAGTCCTCCTCTTCCTTACTCTGTGTGTATGTAAGTCACTGAAAAAAATGCAGTGAAGTTCAAAATCATTGTTCTTTATAGTCTTTCCAGTCTGGAAGTCAGATACATGACTGTAGGCCAGTCTCATTGCGTGAAATAAAATATTTCTCCGGAACACCACGGTTAGTCTTTAACTGATTTACTATAGTTAAACAGTAACAGTGAGAGTGTTCATAGTACCAAGCCTGGTGGCAAAACCACCCATACAAACAAGCCATTCATGAGAGCAGGGGAGGTTGTGAATAGTCTGAGCTTTTTTCTCAGCATTGCAGTGTGGGGCAAGGCTATCGAGGAAATCTCAATCCAGCTCTGCAGTCCAGCTTGAATAAATTCTAAAATGAAAGGTCTCTAGATACCGAGTAAGACCAGTAGTGTTTTGAACATGACAGGGAGAAAGATCAGTCTCTGCACGAATGTCTGCGGTGCAGTGAAGTCACCTCAGTGCCCTGGCAGCCTCTCTAGACAGTAGGTGAAAAGCATAATACCCAGCAGTAAGGGATAGTCAGCATTGCTGGACTGGGGAGTTAGGCGGTCTGGTATTAATGGGAGCTTCTCCTTCTTTGCTGGGTAGAGGAGGAAGCTGACAAAAAAAGATAATGAGGATTATTAAATCTGTTCAAGGTGGATGAGCTAATCTTCTTCCATTCCATCCATTTCATTTCCATCACACTGGCCATGATCAGCCAAAAAAAAAAAAAAAAAAGGCAAGCTACTGAATGCTTTGCTAAGCTACCACTTAGCAAAAACAGTCTTCATGTCAGATGATCTATGATCTATTTACTATATGAAAATTGCTTCAGTTTAGATGGCTTGGGGAATAGCATCTCATCCACTTCAGAAGCCCTTTAAGCTGAGTATCTGGTATCTGGTTTTGTTATTCTGCCCTACTATTTTATAGGCAATGCTGCTAAACAGAATTTTACAGACTTCCAAAGAATGTTTTGCATGTACCTTTTCTAGCTCTTGAACTGCTCATTATTATAAGAATTTCTTTGAACACTTTGGGTGTCTCACGCAGTGCTTGTATTCTCTGATGTTTAAATACCAGACTGCCTGATTACTTATGGAAATACTAATATCTGTTGAACACAGTGGCTGTTCAAAATGTCTGCAATTTTTGCAAGATTATTTGTGTCAACAGAAAACAGAAAATTCAATGTGGCAATAGCTGAGAGGGTGCACGGAGCAGGAGTGGTGAGGAGCTGTGAGAAGAGCAGCTCAATGACTTTCCTCAGGCAATGCTGGCTGATGGAGCCCAAGCAGGAGGGGATTATGGCATTATTTAACCATAGCACCGTGAAGGTAGAGTTAAAAAAAATCACTACTGTGTATGTAATGAAAAAAGAAGATGGTTCAGAGACAATTTGCAGAACAGATGTTGTACTAAGTACAGTTCCATTTATTTATCGTATTATTGGATATTTTGACTGCCATAGCATACAGAGTATGCTCCATAGGGTGACTGACTAGTATTTAAAAGGAGTAGGAGTCTGTGAGCAGTGCCTAGGTCTCCCCAAAGTGCTGTATATTCCAGATGTCATCCATCTCCTCTAGAAGCAAATACAAATGAAGGAAGCTATGTTGGTTACCTGGGCCAGGCAAAGAAACCTGAGGTGTCCCACCAAAGGGCCAGCTCCAGGAAGAGCTGATTCTTTAGTGGTGGGCTCCTGCCCCCTCTACAGCATGCTCTGCCCACCCCAACATCAGGTTTTGCACAGAGCTTGTCATTCAGCCGAACGGGTCCCCTGCACAGGTGCCATCAGCTCCGGAGGAGGTCCAGCACTTCCTTCTGCTGTCCCCATCGGACAGCAGTAATGACTGAGGCTGAAATTTCTGTTCTACCTACATCATGCATCTCAACGTAAGGAAATACTCCTCTCGACAACAGTGACAATAGCACAAAATAAATAACCTCCCTGGGTTAGAAGGGACAAAGCAATAATTATTTAAGAAATAATGCAGTGCTATGCATATAGAAAAATCTCAGCTAGAACTCGCTTGCTTTTAGGTTCTCATAAATATTCTCCAACACTTTCTCTTTGGAGAGGCATTTTCCACAGCTGAAGTCTGATCAAAACAGGTGGTCAGGGTTGTTTTGGTGTTTGTTTGGGGGAGCTTCAGAGCAGAATTACAGCTGCCATGTTCCAGTTTTCAACACATTCGGAAAATAGAAACAAGTAGTCGTCTTTGTAGAGCTACAGACAGGCACAATAAGCCAAGTTTTAAGGCTGCTTCAGTGTTTGTGGAGTTCTCACCAAGGGGAAATTTTTTTTTGTATGAGCAGTGTGATTTTTCTGATTGCTTTTTGTGCTCAGATCGCAGCTCTGAAAGCTGTTGACACACATGCACAACAGACTTTGCCTTTCATTTTTTCTCTGCTCAATTGAAAGCAGCTTTTCTTTCCTTAGATTTATGATATCTTGTTTTCCTGAGTATTAAAATGCTTAGAGAAAAAGCAGAAAAATATATTAATTTTCTATGGGCAATATATTTTAGTAGAAAATTGGTGAATGCTTATGTTAAACCTAAACAATGCAAGCTGTTAGGACACGGAAATACAGTATTAGCAAGCATGCTTTAAAAAAGACAGTTAGGCAAGAGAAACATGGAAACAGCCCCCAAACCTAAGCAAATTATCTGTAAAAGATTAACCTTACGTGTAAGCATGTGCAGCAGGATGCATGCCAGATTTGTTTATCATGACCTTTAATGAATCTATGTTATGATTTGGAACCAAGTCCAAACTGGATCTTCTGTCAGCTGCGTCTCCTGCAGCCACCTCACCAGCACTTTCAGGAGGTAGCACACTGTAGCAGAAAGTTCAGGTCTTCATTCAATTCAGGACTGATTTGCAACAATTAAATGATTATTCCTAAAATTAGGAAATTCTTCTCAATTCAGGGCATGATTCTGGAGCCCTTTATCACAAATATAAGTTATACCAATGCAGCAAAAACAGATACGCACATTTCGTGCTGTGTCTTGAGGAGAGGCCTGAGGATTTGTATATAATTTGCATTTTGCCCTTTGGCTTTCACATAATTAGGGACATCTCTAGATTTGTTTTTCAAATTGAGACCATTAGAGAAGCGACAGTGAATTCCTCTATGAGCCTACAGTGCTATGTTTGCCAAGGTGCAAGGCTTTTCGCAGGGAAGGAAACAAAGACTTCATTTTAGTTAGCTTTATAGTGAACCATTTAGAAAAGATGGGAGAATGTGTTAACAAAGAATAAATGTAACAGAAACGGAGATATTTAAATTTATATCCGATAGAATTATCTTCTGGGGTTTTAAGGTTTTAAAACTTCAGATGTTCTTGGAGGGGAAGTCAAGTATTCATTTTAGGGAAAAAAGTCGAGATGACTAACATTGCACATATTTAATTTAGCTCCACCAATGTTTATAGCACTGGACACACAGTGTTTTACTGCAATAAGATGAATATTTATTAACAATTCAAAATGATCTGTTCCAAAATGTACAGTGCACTCACAGTGATGTTTTACCACAGAAGTCCAGGTGTTTCCTGTCTAAGTTTGGAAAGGCCGCTAGCTCATGATAGGTTTACTGAGCAATGCATTTATGAGTTTAACGTGCAGCAAAATAGCATTTTACTCTATCTCATCCCTCAAAATGCAAATGGTTAAATTTTTTAAATGCTGATATTGCCTAATCTAATGTGGAGGATGGACTTGAGAAAATCTATTTAATATGCACAAGGAACTGCCATTGTTCTTTATTCCGACATCTCTGCTGTAGTTCTCTAAAGTGTTTCAGTAACATGGGATAGGAGAGTGAAGAACTTGATAGAAATTGATATTTTGTACATTGTGCCTCCACCTGACGTTTATGTTGATGGTAATTCCACAGATGATTGCTGGTAATGTTCTCAGTTTGGTGCTTTGTTCTTTTTTGAGCAGTTCAGCTGGGTGCATCGAACTGTTCACTAGGTTGCATCTCAGCAAAGGGTTTCAAGACTATTAAGGTAGCCTGCCTGAGCTGTAAAGTAGACCCTTTCCACATATCCAGAAAGAATTTTAGTTATGATTATACATGTAGGAGATTGCAGTGACACACTTCTCTTTACCCAGAGAACTGTGAAATTGCAAAAGATCAATTCCTGATGGCAGAGATGAACAAAACAGGTCATGCCAATACACTGCAGTCCTGCTACCAGCCCATCCCTGGGGCCCCTCTGCCCACACATGCAGCTTTCCTTCCAGGAGAAACAGGGGAGCACGAGTAGAGAAATAGGCACTGGGATAACACCTATGCTGTCCTGTGGCTCAGCAGCAGGAGCAGCCATACCGCAGGAGCAGAAAAGTTCCCAAGGCCAACCATTGTCATACAGCCGTCATTAAATGCGCTAGAAACTTCAGTGTTCTCAGTGACTGTAATCTTCATAAAATTTTACTTACATCTGAAACCCATCATTATAGAGCTTGAACTCTAGAGTATATTGCGCCAACATTTCCGCATTACTAGTGTATGTGTCCAAGCCACTGAATACATAGCCAATGATAGGCAAACTGACCTACTTTTCTATGACACATTCAGAGGGAAAGCTTTACCTTAGGATTGTAAGTGCGTGCCGTGTTTAGAAAGTATACTCATCTATCTGTTTTCAGAGAGAGGAAATCAGTTTCTGTTTATTTCTGTTTACTGGAGATAGGCTACTAAATCTCTCAATCTGAGGAACTCAGGGCTGTGCTGATGTCAACAGTTGTACTTTTGTGTGATCACGCCATCACAACAGGGAGAAGATAGTAAAAGCATTCAGTTGCTTACAAAGTTCACTTCTTTTGAAAATCTAAGCTTGATGGTAGCTGTTTGCCTTCTGAAACAGAAAGATTGTTGTCACTTTCTCAGAAGGACCAGATATAAGCTCTTCTTGAAAAGTAACATGAAACTCACTTCCAAAGAGATATGACCAGCCAAGGGAAACCAATTAGTGCCAATTAAGCTGGCTCCCAGCTAAGCTAACTCAGTTCTGCAAGTCTTCATGAATGCTTTGGTGGAAGTCAGGAAATACATCCTTCTTCCACAGCTATGTCTTGTGACAGCATCTCTGGCTGTTCAGCCAGTTCTCTTAAGCCCTATGCCAAGAGCACAGCAGAGCCCTATTTTCTCCTGTCTGCTTCAAGAAACAGCAAACGACATGGTGCCTGTGAAGGTAAAGCTGAATTGTTAAAAACACTGTATGAGTAGGAGGGAACAGAAATTTTGGACAAAGTTCTAAGCCAGGAAGTGAAGATACTATTAGAAAGCTCAATTTCTGAAAAAAACCAAGCCCGTTGCTCGAGAGCCATCTAGTGCCTGCCTGGTCTCTGCATGGGGAGAGTGACAGGCCCGGGTGTCACTGCTTCTGCTCAGACCTGGCTGAAAACTAAACAACTAAACCCAAAACTAAATAAAGGGACCCTTAATGTGTCAAGTCAACTATTATAAGAGTTGGTGTCCAGTCCTGGAAGCCTATATATGTATAAATGTTTTGGTTCTTCTGATTATTTGCATGTCAGTGCTCACAGAATTTGACCTTTATTTTGAATGGTAATTAACACATTGGCTATAGATATTAATCAAAGACAAGAGGGTGAAGAAACAGAATATGCTTTCTGCATTGGTTTGTGCAACGTTTAAATAGGTGGGACCAGAGGAAAGGGTAGGGCATAGCTAATCCTGTGAATTCCTTCCACACTTACTGCCATTCATTGTGTGCAAGGGATGTTCAAATTAAAAGATGTGCTCTGAGGATGGGAAGCAACATGTCTGAAGTTTGAACGTGCTAGAGTTTTGCTAACTTCCACCAGCCCTCACCTACCTCTCACTACTTTTTCAGTCTCACCTTATAAGCTTTAATTTGTTATCCTTTCTTCACTTGGCAATAGTGGATATAGGGAGCAGAATTATGTAAAGCATACTCCTCCTTTTATCGAGAACTTTATAGTCAGTTTTTGTCCTAGAGAAGTCTCAGTAGGGTGTGACTTGTATTTATGTACTGTTACTGAAACAAGATAGAATCTTTCTAACTGTCTTTTAGCTGAAAGTTTAGGAAAAAGGAACAGAGCTTACACAGGCTATCTTCAGAGATTCTTTTCAAAAAAATATATGCATTAAAAGGTGTTTGATACAGCTACCTATTTTCACTTACAACACAACAATCTACCTTTGAATTACAGATTTGAATGTGATTATTACACTTCATTTTCCAAAGTGACCATAAAATACCGTTAAGCATCTTCATACTGTTCCAGCCCAGCCCAGCCACTCCAGAACTGTGGCTATAGTCCAGTCCCTGCTGTCCCGCCTGCTGCTGCTGCGTGAATTCTCCTTTGTGCTAACTCATCCCTAGATCCAGCTTGTATAATGTAGGAAAAGGTCCAGTGTGTCATTTTACACAAAGAACTGCAACTAGAAATCAGCTGGCCCTGGCGTGTGTACACTACAGATGCTCTTCAGAGCTCCAGACCAAGGCTGGAACTGCAGCACCTCTCTCTGTCTTACCCCTTTGTTGAACACGGCTCAGACTGAAACATGGAAAGAAAATCTTTGTCAAAGAAATACTGTTTTCTAAATGTGGTGTCTGATTATGGATGCCAATAATGTCACTATGAGCACACTAGGTAGAACTAGGTGTGTTCTACCATGTAGCCTGGGCTGAGGACATTAAAGAAAAAAAGTTGTTCTGTGGCCAGAAAAGCCTATCAAACCTTTTTGCTATAAATTAAGCCCTTTTTCCCAAAGGATTTTGCAAAATCCTTTGTTTCCCTCTCCCACACGAGCCTCAGCTTTCCTTTGTGTCCTTGCAACCCACCCACCGAGCAATACTCAAGTGCGCTGTGGCTTGCCCAGAGTAGCACGTGTGCTCCTCAGCCACCTGGCTCCTGCCCACCCCTGCCCCTGCCAGCTTTCACGACAGCTGGGTACCTTCTAGGCTTCCCACCATCTGTCAAGGTTGGCAAAAAACTAGCCAAGAAGTTCAAAAGTTACTGGGAGGAGACTGGAGAGAGCACATTCGGACAAGCTGCCTTTCCCCGCAAAGTCAGGCTAAAAGGGACCTGGAAACATTTGTTGGACGCTGAGGAGGCTCCTCCTCCCTGCGGGAAGCAGAGCTTTTCCAGGAGAAGGGGAGTATTTTATGTACTAGTGCTTATAAGGCAAAATGTCACACCTAATGCAAATATATGCTCCAGCACGTGGCGCGTCCCTTGGCTTTTGCGCCAAGTGCTTTCCTGTGCTGTGCTCTGCTCAGAGGCAGGGCTGCCGTGCCTGTTCGGGAGCAGTAAGGAGGTGCCAGGCGAGTCCTCCAAGAAACAGCCGTGGCTGCGAGCCCTCGCAAACTCACCGCTTGCACAGAGTTGGCCAGAATCAAAAGAAACCAGCCCAGAAGGCAGGGAGACAGTGGCGCATCAATCAAGGTCTTGCCAAGTCAACGCAAAGTTGACCATCTTGGGCTTGGATCAGCATCCCGCTATGGAGGTACCACGCGGCGGGGCTGCGGTCTGACCGCTCGGTTGTTTCTGCGGCCGAGACGTAATTCCATCAGGTCTCGGGCAAGTGGTCAGAGCTGGAGTTCAGAGCCACTTCCAGGCAGCTCTGGTGAATAAAACCCCTCATTATTTCAGAGATTTACTAATTGTTTTTCTGATTCGGAACACTGGAAATGAGAACACCTATTTTTCTATTTTCGCTGACTCCAGCGCTTTTTGGTGTAGGCACCCTGGGGAAGCAGTGATTCAGTCATCCAACCACGTAACAACGTGAGGCTTAATGAGTAACACATTTGTACTTTCCATTCTCGGTCTGAGAAAAGGCCTATAAATAAAGCATATTTGCCCTCAGATCAAGAAAACCTTTTTCTTAAGTAATGTCATTAAATTTTAAATTAGATGTACAGGCAATTACTGGTGAAAATGTTAAATACTGGATAACCTATGAATATGACCTAATTTAATATAATTTTATAAATGCTTGAATTCAATTAAATAAAAACTTTTGTATAACATTTAAACTGTTTGCTTAGTTCTCCCCAGAGCTCACAGTAGGTTACTGTGAGCCAAACAGCATTACAGCATTTGTTTAAAATGCCAAAAGGCTTAGGATAGATCCCATATACTTCTAGCTGAATCCCTAGTCACTGGACAGCAATTTCTGGGCAGAAGCTGCTGTATTAAATAATTGCTAGCTAATAAATATATTTTAGACACATTATAAACCTGGATGTTAAACCTGTTAGAGTAAATGAAATGTTTATTGCAGAAAAATATGCAATTTGCTGTTTTGACCTAGGTGCGTTGTCATGGAAACCGAACTCTTTCTTGTGCAATAAAAAATCTGCTTGTCATCTGATTTGAGCCAGTTATTTGCACAGGTGGTTTTCTTAGCAGACAAGTACTTAGTAAAAACAAATCTATTCTTTCTCAATAGTTCCATTATGTGTTCCCACAACAATGTGTTTCATTTCACTAGCCTTGTAATTAATGATCCATTATCAACTAATTAAATCACATTTAGATTTTATATGAGTTCATCTGTTACACAATGCTTGCTCCCCAATCCTCCTTCCTGGGTGTGTTAACCTTGTAAGAGTTTTAATTAATGGTGAGAATGAAGTATTGTAGGTTGCACGGTACTTCAGACAGGCTAAAGTAATAACAAATGTGGACACGTAAATATATCCAACAATTTAATACCAATTTCCTTAAATGAAATAAAGCAGCAGTAGGAGTAACTGAAATCAGATTTCCAATCTGTACGTAAAGCTGTTGTAAAATATTAAGTTCATATGGTTGCAGACAATGGAAACTGAAATGTGAACTATGCTAACAGTTCCAAAATGTCATCCAAAAGAAAATTCAACTTAATAGACAACATCTTTGCTGTTAGGCCTGCTCCAGACCTCACTGAGATCAGTGAAAAGATATTCATTAACTGATTTTGGATCTAGTCCTTGGTTTGCAATCCTTTGGGCAGTGGCTGTCTCCATCTGTGACAGCCCATCACACAGTATAGCTGGTTTGTAAGCCCAGGTTGACTATTTTACAGTATCATAAAAAGCAGTAATAGTAGAGGTGAGATGGAAACAGATAAGTTAAGACAAAAGAAAGCACTTTTGATCGCGTGATATTTTCTACAGGAGTTTTAAGGTAGACTAAGATGACACGATGATAGAGTTTTAAAAACAATGCTTGTATGATTTCACTGGCATAAACTATTTGTACTTGAGATGTACTAATGATATCCGTACTCAAACGGGACCAGGCGGACAATTTTTTTTGATTTCTCTTCAACCAAATAATGGATAGCAATGTCACTTACAGGCAAATTTATCCAGACTGGGAGATTATTCCCAAGACTCACGCAACATCCCCACTGGGGCGCCCACCCCTCGCGCACTACGCCTTGTCCTGCTCCGATCTCCTGCGCGGCAATGGCAGCTCGTGTGCCAAGTCTGTCATCTACTGACCGCGATGCCCGCGGGCGCGTGGTACCATGATGGGGGAGAAGGTCCGGCTAGGAGGGAGCTGGACACGGAGCAGCCCTGGTGCGAGGGGTGCTCAGTGCCTGCAGCGTAACGTCAAAAGCTCTTCACCCTTGTGCCCAGGCCCTGACCCAGACGCATGTCCTGGGGTCCTGCGTGGGCTGGGCTGGACACGGTCCTGGGCACCACCGAGTCTGTTGGCCGTGCTGTGCAAAGCCCTGCCTCGAAGTGCCATTCACGTGAAGGAGGTGAAGCCCGGAAGAAAGAAATACTGTACCCTACCTGGAGGGATGGGGAAGGGTTAAATGGGACATTTCCCATTTGAAGCCATTGGCTCTCGAGCTGCTTTTCTAGGCGGTTTTGAGCATCTGCTACAAATAAGAAGCTGTGCAGGATTTAACATTTCAAGAAAATAGGTAAATAACAGGCCCTTACATTCCTTAGCAAACGTGGCAAATAGCGTAAACAGCTTTGTGAGACCGATTAGACAAGTTACATGTTTAGTCTACAAACTGGGTACCGTTAACTAAAGCTCCTTTGTTTCTACTTGGAATGACTTTATCAGAGATTTAAGAATCAAGTTTTATATACGTGCAATGGAATTTTAAATCACGTGCAACCCAAGTACCTTGGAAACGCAATGCTTTGGGGCACTTTTAAGAACCTACATTAGTTAAAAATTTTATTTTGTCTGATCACTGTTTGTATGGAATTTTGCCCACTCATAGAGAACAGCAGTATATATACTCACTATTATATTTAGAAATAAATTTGGTTTATTAATGCAAAAATGGACTTTACTTACATACTAGAATATTTACTGTAGATATTTCACTAGATGGCACTACAGTACTGTAAACATTGGAAGAACATGTAGTTCAGTTCCTGCGTCTGAGTTTATCTGTAATCCAGTTTACTTTCATAATAAGTATTAGGTGCGATGGTGATGAGTATTACCATGAGCAAACAATGTTGAGATCTCAACTCATACACATTGGTTTGCTCTGTCCCACGCATGGACACAAACACGTACACATTGCACTGAGAAGGTCAAAAGCTGGAACACAATGGAGAGACTCAAGGGGAATTGTAACTAGAGCAAGTATTTCCGTTCACAAAAGAAAAGAGGGGAAGAAACTTCTCTGAACAGTGAAAGGAGCAGGAAAAGAGCAGGTTTCAAATTTTTGAGAGGAATTAGAAAGAGAGGGAGCTGTGGCCAAAAAAGGAACAACAGCTTTAACACATTAAAAACGCCAGTAAACTTGGAAAGGCTACATCTATAGAAGAGAAATTCTACAAAAAGCTTAGAAAAGAGGAAGGACTTTCCAGATTGAATTTGAGGGCAGATAAGAGGCACTCTAGGGATATTATATTTCCTTATCTTGGAGAAAGAAAGTATTCTGTCCATAATCTTACGATTTCCCTGAAGATTAGTGAATAGCAAATGAGGGCCAGCTCTTCATCTGCTGTTCACTTTCATGGCTCCTTTGACTTAAGTGAAGTCACTCTGACTTAAAACAGATGAAGATCAGACCTCTGTAAGTTTGAAGCATTTATCAAGCAAACAGATAGCATCTTTTTTTTTTCTCTAGAAGAATATTATTAAATTATGCACAAAGTTTAGCCATCCTGTATTTTCTCCAAATTGTGTTAACGCTGTGTTTTTTATTGAAGCACTCAGATGTTCCAGCTGTTACTTGCATTTTTCTTTAATTGATCTCATGCGAGCTAGTGCATTGTATTTAAAGTAGTAATTTGGTAATCCTGAGCTTCTATACACATGAAGCTAAAGGTATAAACTGTGTGCTCTGACAGACAAGATTTGGCAGATTTAGCTGCAGTGGCTTAAGACATGACCACCTCCAGCTGTTCACCTAACACCTCTCTGCCTTCCAGCATCAGCGTCCTCTAGAAAGGGTGACAGAATGGCACATGTGTCAGCACTTCGAGTGCGCCCGTTCACAGCCTTGGCATTTCAGCCTAAAGCACTGAGGAGGGGAGTGTGAAATACAAGAGCAAGCTAGACTGATGCACAGACACACACTCCCTGCTACAACGGCAGCAGTCGGCATCAACACAAAGCAGACAGCTGCAGGGTAGGAACAACTGCCACAGCTAAATCTGTCAGATTTGATAATGAGAGCCAAAGGCATGAGCAGACCTACAAAAGTGCATGCTTCAATCCAGCCCTGTTAACAAAACACTTGAGCACCTTCTCAATCTCCTTGACTTCACAGGTCTTAATGCCTAAACCAAAGCCTATAAAAACTCTCCGACTAACTTTTAATCAAGTCTGAATGAGGAATTAAAATAAGGGTATTCCATTTCATCATTCCATTAAAATTATTTGCAACTTTGTGGCTTCTGGCATTGTTGCAGTATGTCACATTCCTTAGTGCAATAATACTACTTTACATTAGCCAAGTGTAAAGACCGATCTTGTGAAGGCTGTCCTGCAGTGGCAGGAAAGAGTCAGCAGGGTGGGCTGTAGATGAGTCTGAAGCATAACCTTGTTCTTTTTAGAAAAAAATTACTTGCCCATTATGTCCAACCCTGGTAATCATGCTTTTCCTGATGATTCAGTGAAAAAGTGTTAATCTTTTCCCTGAGATGCAAGTTGCATTGCATGATATATACTTTTAGCATTGGAACCAGTATTATTGACAACTACAAGTCTCTTGAGTAAAAAAAAAAAAGCAAACTTTTATCAAAATTGTAACTGCTGAATACATGTACTTGATTTATGTCACATGGTTGTCATGCAAATCTTGATTTTAGCTCTGGAGGATTTAGAGGCAAGTGAAACTGAAAGTTTTCCCAAATTCCACAAATCTGAGCCTGAGATTGTCAGTTTGTCTGTCTCCAGTCACAACTCCCAGCAGGTCCTGAAACATGTGACGCATTGGAGCCATCAAAACCCATCATCTCAGGAGAAAATGCAACATGAATCCTGTCGTGTTAAAATCGTTCTTTTTAATCTGGCCTTCCTTTGACTTCTGGTGCAAAGCGATTGAAAGCCGCTGCCTGCCAGAGAGTGATATTAGTTCATCTCCAATGAAGTTTCCAATTAGTTCATGTCCAATTCAGACTGCTGAGACATGCATCCAGCCTTCCCCAGACTACTTGTCTTTTCACAACCAGAAGCATTGACAAGTGGAGGAAGAGTGATTTAGCCATTTGGCCAGGATTTAAAGACTTTGTTTTGCAAACAGAATGCCTGGCTTGCAGAAGTGCCAGATAAATGGGTCCTGCTCCCACACACATTGACTGGGCTCGCAGTTCTAGCGCTGCAGGCTCCTCCTTATGGCAAAATTAGAGGTGATGAAATTTTTGTTTCAAGCCTAAGGGGGGTACTGACCCATTTTGGACAAAGGGCCTGTGTAACTTTTGCTCAGGAGAAGGAAGCGATGATTGCAAATGTGACTGAAGAAGCCCAGTGGTTTGGGCAGCCTTGGGAGCTGGTTTAGTGAGCAAGTGAGACATCGAAGTGCATCAGTGGCTTGGTACCATGGTTTATTCCAAGTGGGAGCTTCCACAGCACTTTTCATTCAGCCTAATTGGGTTCCTCTGGAAGTCAAACGGAGCTTGATCATTGCTGTCACCAGGAGCAGGGTTAGCTAAACAGAAAACACTTTTGTACCGGTATCGCCTTCATACACATAGGTATGACATATACAATTACTTTAAAGTGACAAAGAGCTCATATAATTGAGGTATTTGAATAATAAGCCTCATTTACTTGGAAATGTTAACAGGACTGTAACCCCGTACAGTGTGGCACATGCTTCATGGCACACGAGGCCTGAGTGCCTGTTTCCCCTTCATACTAATATGTACAGTGTTATTTAAATAAAAAATAAAATGGAAATATCAAAAATGGCTAGGGCAGTTGTGTTTCTTTAAAAATACTGTAATAGAATTTGTTATTAAAGTTCATTACTGTGCACCCATAAATATTTACATATTTTTATGAGCATATTCACTGGCCATGACAGATTCAAAAGAAGTCTGATGCTTGAAAGTGTCAGTAAATAGCAACAGCTATGTGGTTTCTATGTTTTAATAACAGTGTATTTATTTAAATGTTCTCTCGGTAGTCAGCTGCATCCTTCTAAATAATCATTCTGGAGGTTGTCTCTCCAGACAGAGATATAAAAATATATTTGACCCACTTGTAATATATTGGATTTTTCTTTATAATCTCATTAAAAAGTGTGCAGTGAACACAAACCCATAATTTACCTGGTGTTGTAGTTTCATTAAACATCAAAAGAGTGCTTGATGGAGTAGAATAATCCTATTCTGCATCCTTCATTGAACATCTTTCAGAATAAGTTTATTCATTTAATTAGAAGGCTTCTCTAAATGAAGATTGCACTGGTTTTACTAGTCTGACCAAATTTGCATTTCTTATCCAAAGCACCCTCTATTTCACTGTACTTACAATATGTGTGCTAGAACACATGCTGCAAAATACCTCCACAAATTGGTACTTATTTCCAAAATTGTGTTAGTACTAATTCAAAAGTGAAGGAACAGGGAAGCTCCATTACACTTTAAAGTGGAATTTTCCCTTCAAATCTGTGGATTAGTCGTGGCAAACAATGAAATGTTTAATTCAACATTAAATGGGATTATTAAATATCTTTTCAAAGTGGAAAATCACATGCATTATTCTATTCCCAATACAAAAGGACAGTGAATTAGTTTCTCTCTTCATTCAGTATAAAACAATGAATAATACCATGGGCATACTTCAGCCTCAGAGGACTCTGCTGAATCACATACACTGAAAACTATCTGGATCATTTTAATATGAAGGTGACATTCTCTGTGATTAAAACATGGTATTGTTGTAAGGATAGTGAGGCTTGTAAAAGTTGGGATGTTGTAAACTGGGATGTTGTAGCTAAGCAAATTTTAACTCCCCATCTCAGTCCTATATGCAGACAAACAGTTTTGGAAAGATGCTTTGCAGCTTAGCAGCCATAACACACAGTTGGAAGAGTAAAGCCGTTTCATTTCCATTTTTCTCTTTTATGTGTCTGGCTTTTGGGAGTGTGACCTTTCTCACATCTGGATCGATATGTCTGTAACCATTAATTCTAGGAAAACCAGGACCTGTTCGTAACACTAGAGATTAGGATATAACACATGGGCAAGTCTCTCCCTGCCGAAGAATGGATAGGTGGCTAACTAGGCAGTTCTCTTCTTAATCAATGACATTGGCTTCCCTGGGAAAGGGATGTACTCAGGCTATAAAGGTGCAGAGATGGATAGCTCTTCAGCATCCAAAACAGCAAGAAGGGAATGGTGCTGGAATACCTAGCCCAAAAAGTAATGCATCACCTTAAAGCAATTTTTTTTCTTACATAATATCTCTCACGCCTATATTGGGTTAGGTGTAAGCTTATTTCATGCATGGTATCAAATAATTGCTGGTATTTTCTAGAATTAGGTATCTTTTCTCATGTGAGTAATAGTCATAACAAACATCAATAGGTAGCAAAAACATTGCTGAGCCCCAAATTTATGGTACTCAGGATTCTTACCCCCAGGTAAGCATGAAAACCTTTCAGCCAGCTGTGCAAAATTCTTTCTAAGGAAAAAAATATCAGATGGAAATTATACCAGCCTAACAGAAATTGTCTTTCTATGGGCACCTGAAAGGATATTTGGAAGTAGGGTTGTTAGTTAATGAGATCATTTGAATAGTCTTTGTAAGTGGTTGGCAATCCCACGAGGACAGAAAAAGTACCAGACTTTCACCTTTTAGCCCATCTCACATTGAGCAATGACAAGGTTGCGTGAAATGTATTCTTTGGAGACTGTTTTAGAGAAAACAAAGTGAAGGGCACTTATTAGATTTACCTACTACATCTCGTCTCCCAGGAAAGCCTTTCCTTTGCTCACGGCTGGACTCGTTGCAGTCCACACAGGACAATACTTTCTTTGATTGCAAAAAGTCTGTTTACTTGGCTTCAGAATGGTTTCAAAACTCCAGGGTTTTTGTACTGAACTATTCCTGAGTAGACAAGCATGAAGAAGTGTTTGCTGTGGTGCACCAAGTCTTTTGTGAGTGGGTTAAAAGATTTATTAGGAGTTGAAGCAGCAGAGTGCTTAGAAGTAATTAGGGACTTTGCTTGTGATTTATTTCGGGCCATAGGGGTGAACAGTAAGAGATAACAGCAGGTTGTGTTCAGGTGCTTGCTTCTTTTGTTACTGTGATTACTACTTGGAGGCAGGTTAGTATTTAAAATAATCTGATACTTTTGTTACATAAATCCATATTAACCCAACAGAATGACTATGTAACTTGAGGGGATAACTTACGCATTAGTGAGACATAGGACAGTGGCCAAGTCACATCACGTTTTGAGGAGCTCTTAACAGTCAGTACAATAAAACTGTATTTATCCCTAACCAGATTTTTCTGCCTACCAGAACATACAGGGGAGTGACATAAGTGCTTCTGTAGAAGGGAACTAGATGGAGAAAAATAATTGAGTCTGTATACAAAACATTTTGAACACAGGAGATGCATTTCAAAAACGTGTCTTTTCATGGGTTAAAATAAAGTTTAATCAATTGATTTTGTTCTGCATATTTCAGTGCAGGAAATAAATGTTTATTTCCTTCAGCAGTTGCTTTCAGTCATCTCTTGTCCTGTTGCTATTCAATGTCCTGGCTATTCTATGATCTCCATTTCATGTTTGTTAGAAGATTTCTCTCACTTAGCTGCGAGCCATCCCTGCATAAGGATGCAGCAAATAAAACGAGCAGGTACAAATTCATGCCAAAGACTCAGTCCTTGAGCTAAGAACAAGTTTTGGATTTAGTCAGCATATGTCATGGTTCAGCAAGCTGGTGTTTTTCTGGGGTGGTTGCCATCATGTGCTTCAGCAGCTAAGCATTCACTTTTAAGGTAGTGTGGGTGTAAACCCATCTCCACTAAGTCAGTGGCAAAATTCCCATCAATTTCAAGGAGGCGAGGGTGTCTTCTCAAGTCTCTGGGCTCAGTGTGATACTTCTCCTGTGTGGCACGCTGTGCCAATGCTTTGTTTTTCCCATGTTTCCTGTGGATTGTTTGACATGACAACTATTGGTCTATATTAAACCTTTTTCTTTCCTTTTTGTTTTTTAATTTCACTTTCATGGTGGTTCCATTCAGCCCATTACTAAAAAAAAATAAAACATTTACCATGAAGACAAAGTAAGTCTGTAGTCCCTTTAGATTTGAAGTAAATCTTTGAAATATAAATTGAAGGGTAGGTGCTTGATGTTGTATCTAAAAGATGTCAAGGTGAAATAAGCTTTCAGAGAAATGAGAAATGGCAGAATTCCTTGCAATGGCATGTTAACTCTGAAGCAGAGCGGTAGTTCAAAGGGCGTTAACACCCTCAGTATCACTATTACTCTTTCACTGCTGTGCAGCTGAAAATAAGACAAGCTGCACACATCTGAGTGGTCATGAATGAAGACTGAATGGCTCACGTACCTTCTGCAGTACTGATAGAAAAAACTCTTACTTTGTCTATGTTGCTTCCTGTATTTTTATCAGCTCTATTTCATAACCAAATCTGCTTTGTTCTCACAACTTGGTTTGTCCCTGCCTGCTTGAGGTAAGATGCTGATGACACATGAAGAGTAAATGTATAAGCTGATTTAATTAATGATTACTTATATTCTTTGTCTGCATTCAGTGTTTCATCTTGTCCTGTTCATCATCCACTTGATCAAAAGTACCTAAGTATTTGTCATATGTATCAAATCACAGCCGAGTAGATACTGAGCTAAGATACTCAGCTTTATAGCCTTGCCTTGTGGTGGGGGACTTCCATCGCCATAGGGTGAGGACTGGATTAAGTTGGGCTGTCACAGGGACTAAGCCTGAAGTAGCTGTGTTGAACCTGTCCCAGAGTTACCTACATATGGCTACTGAGAGAAACAAATCTAAGTTTGTTTTAAATGGATTAGTCAAACTTCACTAAATGCTTGTGTCGACATTCTCATTTAGAATTAAAGCGGCCTTAATTCAGTTTCATTCACTCAGAAAATTGATTAACTGTATGGACAGAGCATTGCTAGCAATAATATTACCACGGCTTAATGAGTTGCCATTCATCAGCTGAGCGTCAATAACTTCTTGTCTATAAGCTCCCATTCCACCACAGTTGCAGGGTTTGCCTTGTAATTGTGAGGGGTTGACAGCCTACGCATGGTCAGGGCAAATGGCTCAGCCGACAGGCAGTAATCTTTTCATCTTGACTGCCTTGAAATCATACCCCATCCTTCTGAAGTTTAGACAAGCCCTAAATTTGTTGAGCACTTGGTGTGGACTTCTGTGCAAACAGCCCCTGTTCACGTTCAGGACCACCACCAGGAACCACTGTGTTTCAGGCAAACAGCATATCTTATGAGGGAAGGAAAAAAACCTATTTCCATGCCAATTTATGGGTGAATCCTACACACGCTATGTCGCAGGACAGGGAAGGGAGGCAGAGAAGAGGCCCTACTGGCATATCATTCCTTAGCAGTACTACTCCATGGAAAGGCAGCGTGTTCTTGTGCCATTTTTGGACAGTATATACTGTCCCAAGATAGTTGGTACAGAGACACACCCATATAGGTAGCAATCTAGCTTTGCCAACAAGGTACTTACTGGAGGCTAATTTATGCTACTGAGCATCACGGTAAACGAGCTCAGGCTGTGCTTTGCGTTGCAGCCAGCAGTCTGCTGCCCTGGATGCACAGGAGCTGGCAGAAAGCTCACTGAGCAATTGCTCCCTTCCATGAGTGCAGAACAGACGTACCTTAAGCAATGTTAAATTCAGTACAAGCGACCAAGGTAGATACAATTGCAATTTCAACTTTTGCATAATTATTTCCAGTAAGTGCTTCTGTAATTTAAAAACTCTACAAAGTTGGCTATGCAATGAAACAACTGTTCTCAAGTTATACAGTTTAAATTAATTATGAGCCCCAGTGAAGGGAGTAAGATGAACAAGTGAAAAGCAAGCACTCTGCAGGGCTTTTCAAATTATTGTAAAGTTTGGAAAATTGGGCCCACTGTGTTTATTACCCACTTTATAACAGTCATAACTAGATTGTTTTGTTTGTTACACTGCTGGATACTCTCGTGGATCTTAAAGCCTTGCCAATTGTTTTATTTATTGGTAATTTTGTTGAATGCCACGGTAAAATGAAATAATTGGACTTTGTTTATAGTGCCAAAATACGTTTTCCTGAACAACTGTTTTCAACAGCCAGTGCAGTTAAGTAAACCCATGGTCCATATACCACAGAGAGATTTAAGACTGGTGCTAGTTATTTGCTTCCTGCATTATCTTCAGATTTAAATCAAGTAAAGCACATTTGGTTTTCAAATTTTGAAGCAGCTTTTAACTACTTTCTGTTGTACTCATATTGAGATAGACTCCTCGTACGGAGTTTTCTCCTCCTGATGATCATCCAAACTCACTCAAATACCCATCTATTCCTGGCACAGGCTCTCTAGTAGAAGCACAAGCAAGGTCTTTGGGGAAGGCAGTGTGGGGTTTGGAAATACATGTTTGAACTACATTGGACTGCACAATTAAAAGATGCTCGGTCAAGCTCTGTAGGGATTGACCTCTCTTTTCACATGGTAATGTCCAGTTTCAGATATCTTGAAGGGGTCTGATTTTCGGAGATCGCTAATGTCTAATGTACAGAAACAAGTCCCTCTGGAGTTACTGAACTAAAATGGTGTAGCACAAGCACTCTGACTCCTTTTGTTGCTCTTTCCCAGACTTTTGGGGAACATCACGAATAAACCAATTCAGGAAATGTGTATTCTGAAGAAAAAAGGGTATTCTTTGATCAGCATGAAGCAGGCGTAAAAAATCATATTCACACATGTAAAGGACATTCAATACAGAGAAAGACCTAAAACCCAAGAATGATACGGTTCGGAGTAGCTGGCGTGGCAGAGCCTTAGATGTGAAAGGCTCACGAGGAAAGCGGGGGGATTATAAGCAAAGAAGCAACGCCATAGGTTGTGGTAGAAGCAAGGACGCTGGTGTTTTAGTTAGATAAAAATGACAGAATTAGTTGCTCTTCATGAAAGCCACCATAGGCTTTTTTTTTTAAATTCATTCAGCTCTCCTTTTGTCAAGTAAAAAACTGTTTCTAGTTAGGCTGCATGAAATCTATCATTTTAAATGAAAACATTCCAGTAAATCACATCTTTCCCACCCTTCTCTCTTCCCCAGAACTCACCAAACATCAAAACACAACCAAGGGGGGAAAAATTAATCTAAAAAAAAAGTCTGCTAATCTGTTCATTTAAGTGTTGCTTTAAAATAGCCATTGTGGGGTCTTTGCCATTATCTCTGTGGCAGGCATATAATTGTGGAAGATTTTAAAGGTCCCATCTGGTTCCCCAATACATTTATTCTAATTGTGAAAAAGCAAGGATACTCTTGCCTCTCATTAGTATAAGCTTACTTGCCTTAGTTTCTTTCTCATAACAACATGGGTCAAAGAGGAGACACCTTAATGAGAATCTTGGTAACATAAACAGGAAATATGGATCATTTTCTTATCTTCATTTGCAACTCAAAACTTCATGCCCAAAATGAAAACACTAATATTCTTTAATTCATTTTTTTGCTTTGTCTTTCTCTTGGGCCTTTATCTATTAAGCAGGGCAATTATAGGATGTATTTTCATCATAAGTATTAATATTCCCATTTATGAATTAATTTACCAGCATAGGAGCAAGGAACTAAAGGACAATATAATTTTAATTCCTTGGTTTTATCTCTGGAAACAGTTGTTTTCACTTCTTCAGCCTGCAAATTAAATGGAAAGGAAGAAATACATAGAGTCAAAGCTATTTAAAGTTGAGATGATCAAAAAGAAAAGAGCAGGGCACTTCAGCTTTCTGTCAACACATATTTTATATGCGTCGCCTTCATATAGTCATACAGAGGCCAAAGATAACAATTAGCCGTATTTTCCCTATATGCTGGAAAAGCAGAAAAGGTGACACTGTTCCAAGCTTGTAATTTTCTTTCTTACGTACAGAAAAGGACACACACATTTAGGAGGTGCCCGTTCATTGCACTATACAATTGCTAAGCTGTGAATTCAGGAGAAACAGAAATAAAATCAAATAATCCGTTTTATTTTACTTATGATGCAATTCAACATGCGTGTCTTGGCTAGCGAAAACTGGCACTGGAAACAGAGTGATCTATTGTATCAGCTGGGTAATTGCGTTCAAGTTGAAGCTGGAAGACTTGGCCGAGGTTGGCTGGGTTAGGTGCGTTGCTCCTAAGCCCACGTGGCGTGTCTTTTGGAGCTCGGCTGCTCAATATTACCTGACATTTAAATGAAGCGCTGCCCTGTCTCAAGTTCATCCATACACTAATTCCCAGTCCAGGCGTCGCATTGTTTTTAATTGCATGTTGTCATAAGCAGCAGCTTGAGCTAGTGAAGCTCACAAGCTGCTTGCACAATCCTTTTCTTCAGCTCAGGTGTTATGTCCATAGGAGGACTGCTCTCCTTTAAACTAAGCAAACACAAGAGTTCTTCAATGAAAACTAACTCTCCTGTGAGGACATACCAGACTATGTTGCCAATTGTGCAAAAAAGTTTAATGCAACTATTTTTTTTATGCTTCTTATGCTCTTATTGGTCCTGGGATATGAAACAGTTAAAGTAGTATATATCAAGTTTTTGCATATTTATCACCCAATGTAGAATATCTGTATTTTTTTGAGAAAAAATGCTGAAGGTGGGATAAATTAAGCCAGTAGCATCTGGGGAATCTGAAGTTTCACAAACAGGACTGCACACATGTTCCTCCATTGTGTCCCATTTCTGTTTAATTGATTGAGAATACTTTAAACACAGCACGTTAGTTCCAGAAGGCTTATTGGAGAAAGATCAGGTGGGCTATTTAAGCCACTTTCTAAAGCAAGCGACTCAAGTGAAAGGTTAGCAAATGGTCAAAACCAGCACTGCAGCTGTGAACGCCCTAGCTTCAGAAAATCAGATCTGGATCCAAAAGCTACAATTAAAGCTGATCTGTTCACAACAGATATGTTTACAGATACATCTATTTTACTTTGTAGAATACCAAATACCTAACTATGTAAAACTTTCTTTTCCTCATTATATACATTGGCCTGGGAATAATTACAAAACTGAGTAGGTCTATGTGCATTACGCTTCTTTCAGTTTGTCAGGATCAAACTAACTCCTGTTTTTAAGCATGTATTTTCTGCATACCTCATACACATCATGTGTGCTGTGAAAAGTCAAGCATGAAGGTGGCCTATGGTTTCATACAGGAGAATGTAAAATTTTGCATGACGAGTATTCATTTTTCTTCCTTTCTGATGAAAAAATTGTCTTTGAATGCTCTCATTTGGATATTTAAAATAAATGTCTTCCCAAACAAATTGCAATTTAACTGAGTTGAAATTAAATGCTAAATGCAACAGCTATAGATTTTTAATATGCTCCTTCAAATCACTGCCCTTTAGCATAAAAGTAGGTTACTATCACTTTTGGGAATGGGATCATCCCATGAAATCAAGTGGCAAAACCTTACCAAAGTCACTTTTTCTCTGGCATTTAATTGAAGAGCTAAGTACACAATCACTACATGCATTTTCATAAAGCTACTCGAGGGATGATATGTGAATATAATTTATGTCTGCTTTATGCAAGGTCATTAGTGCTCATACAGAACACCAATAATGACAGAAAACCCATCTCATATACTTATCATGTTTGCATAATATAGTATTTTCGGTGAAAAAAAAGAATTTAATAGCAAAGGCTGTGTCTTTTGAAACAGAGTATTTAAAGGTTGCTCATGTTTTGAGGGAGCTGGTTTTTGTGGGATGTTTAGCTTGTATGTGAATTGCATTAAAATAATAAGTGAAATTTCTGTACAATTTTAAGCAAATTTTAGCTTTAGAAAAAAACAGCTGTAGCCATTAAGTGAAACAGCTGTGTACTGTAAGAGTTAGTTTTGCTCCATAAGGATGACACTTGTATTTGTGTGCTCTTTGCTTTTGGACTGCTACATTCTTTATGGATGATTAGAGCATGCAGCTGAAACGCAGACTTATCATGCATACCTTTACAAACACAGAATAAGAACCAGACTTTGCCCAGAAAGATTACAGTCTAGGCAGATAAATAGGATGGAATCTTAAAATAAAGGCAGAATAATCTCATCCTAAAACATGATGAAGAAGTAAAACTGATACAGGGCTTGGTACAGAAGCATTAATTTGGTCAAATGGAAATGGTTAATTTATTTAGTTCAATTTAAAAACCCCCAGGACTTTAAATTCTCTTTTTGCACATGGCCATCACTGCCCCAAGCAATTCAGCAGTTTCCTTCTACCTAAGCCAAGTTGCAAAAGCAAAACATTCCGTGCTTGAGTCGCCTGACCTGAGCAGTTCAGTCTGTTAGGTAGCCTCATTCCATCCCTATCCCTACTGATAGCATTGGGTGCTTTTAAAAAAAAAGTAGATTAATTGGTTTATTTTTTAAATAATGCAACTAATGCTTTCATAATAATCTAGTCTTTAGGGTACTCAGTAAGAAACCTACATGCAGTACTCTCCTCAAATCTACCCTTATTCACAAACTAGAGTAATCCTTATCCTTTTCCATAGGAAAAGGGAATGAAAAATGCATTTTCTATCTGTCCTGCTGAACTTGTGACTCTCGCTGGGTCAGATTCTTCCTAGTCTAGGTCCTCTTGGATATCTCTCATGGTTACACTCATCATCATTTGTATATATTTTTTAACAAGAAAAGGTAGTGTAATGCCGTGGGTGTTGCACTGAAACTCTTAGGGGAGCAAGCACTGCTTGTGTGTAGAGCATCTTCTTCAGTTAAATGCCCCTTAGACCATTCTGCTCATTCAGACCCATGCACATGGTGGAACTCTCACGTCATCCTCTGTTTGCACGTCAGGAATGCTAATTACAGACTGTTTGTGATAGGCATTCACTCCAACCGCCTTACCCATATTGC
Organism: Buteo buteo; assembly: GCF_964188355.1. Taxonomy (NCBI): domain Eukaryota; kingdom Metazoa; phylum Chordata; class Aves; order Accipitriformes; family Accipitridae; genus Buteo; species Buteo buteo. The sequence continues at coordinate 4,722,048 of NC_134191.1, forward strand.
ACTGGCCATAAAAAGACATAGTCTGCTAGCTAGATCCATACAATGTAGGTAATAACAACAGTGTTGATATGCAAGGCTCTGTATCTTCTTATCCATTATCTCAGCCTTTTGCTTACAAGCATGCACATCCTTCACTACCTGGCAGCTGTATCCGCTCATCCGCTTTTCCTCAAGACTATCCATATTCACTGTTTAAGATAAAATTTTGTGGACAAAAGCGGCAAAGCAGTATCTCGCATGCTGTTTATTGTTAAGGGGATATTTAATAGCTTTTAAATTCATTTAAGAAAATGGGAGCAGTGAGTCACATGTAATTATTCCCAGATAGATCATTAATTACTTGATAAAGTTTCTACATAATGCTGCCTTTTGCTTTTTTGCCATAATGATGGGTTATTTCTCATTTATCTCAGTTTGCTTGTCAGTTATTCCAGTTCCCTTTCATCCCCTATCTGTGATATGTATGTAAATATTACAGATTGAGATTGATAAAGGTTTTAAAAAAAAGGCTGTTACTTTATTGGATTACAGAAGAGTTTATGAGAAACTCATTTGATTATTGTGTTAGAGTGGGATCATTTGCACCCATACAAGTATGGCTGGTTTGGTACCTAAACGGTAACCTCATTTTTCATAGGTTTGTAAATCAGCTTCAGATATTTAAGTTTGTTTGAGAATGCCAAACAAAGACACCAATACAAAAATTACATTTGAAACTAAAATTGCTCTTAAGAAAAAGTTCACCTGGTTACACTAGGCTTTTCTTCATTTAATCACAACTTTAGATGAAGTCCTCAGAACTTTAAACATGCATTAAAAAGAGTAAGGTGGCAGGTACATTTGAGCTGTATGTTCTTCAAGAACAATCAGTATATAGGCTCTAGCAAATTAATGAGATGGATGTGCCAACTCAAATGGACATCTAAATTGATGTCTTTTTCTCATTTATCTCTTTGGAGACCCAAGCTTAAGAGTTCAGAAAGAAGGAGAAACATGAGAGACTGAAACTCAAGGAGAAGTGATTAGTTATCCCCTGTTTTTATCAGTTTGTTAATCTTACTGTTGAAGCGATTGGGATATCCCATAGCAACGTGTCTCTTTGGTGATGCTTAATCTACCACCTGCTGTATCTTCAAACATTCCTGCCAATAAAGTTAGAGAATAACAACAGTAGAGAGAAGGCGCACCGCAGTACCGCTTTCTCAGGTTACATTTGATTACAGGTATCCCTTAGCTGCATTGCCTTTGGAATTCAAACATAATCAGAATATCTGTGCTAACGTCTTCCGAACGCCAGACTGACGCAAGTAGGTGTGTACATTTTACACAAAATAAAAACAGCGTCAGGTAGTCAGACGGCTGTCAATTTGATAGTTCTTTGCAACCAATACATAGCGTCTTACTCCCAGCTCTCTGATATGCCCAGATGATTTAACTGTCTGCCTAGCCACAGCTCCCCAGCAACACCTATAGAAAATCTGAAACAGAATAGTGATAACTTGCTCAGTAGCAGCTGGTGAACTCTGGGAATAAATTTATCCTCCTCCATAAACACTTGGACATTTATGAGTGCAGGCTGCATTCGTTCTCTGATACACCCAACGCTGTTGTGAGGTTATTACTAAGTTATTATTATCCTGCCAACTAAAACACATCTAGCTGAAATGTTTTAGATTAGCTTTACTGTTCCACATTATACTCTTTATTCCCCTGTAAATAAACAAAAATAGAAGAACTACCACGGGGATGTGTAGAGAGCTGAACTCAAACATCTTTGCTATGTTTGAGACCTAACTGTTCCCAGTACCCCAAAGATTGTGTACCTCACCCTACGGCAGTTGATCATTGTAGCCATACCATGAGGGATACGTTGCTGGTTTAGTAATGATTTCAAAGAGTCTTTCTTCCAAGAAGACAGGAAGGATCATCTGCTGTCGTGTGAACTGATAACACGACAATCATCATGCTTGTTGCAGTACTGCCCTACATCTGCTGTCAATTACTCTGCAGTTAACTTAGTGCAAAGCTTAGTGGGATGTACGTCAGTAGCAAGTCTTAAAACTGTCTGCAAAAGCTAAACAAAGCTTAACAAAGTTAAACATTTGAAAAGTTGCCCAGTCATTGTCACCGATAACCAAGCTCAGCTGTCTGTCCAAGCTTCAGGCATCTTGAGACTGAACTAAAAGTCCGAGTAGACATGACTCAGTGTTACAGCACCTTCCAGTCAGAGAGATTAAATAATGCATGTGATTACAGGCTTTGATTACAGGCTTTGGGACTAGTCTCAACTATTAATTCTTTAGTCTTGGTTGTAGTGCCTTTGCAATCTTCATTTAAAAGTAGCTGTCTGCTTCTCACTGGTTGTTTTCAATGCCTGAATTATTGAGTAGATGCCATGATATTGTGGGATTTATAACACCTTGCAAATATTTTGGCCAAAATAAAGATGCAGAAATTTAGATACAGAGTCCATTCTTCCTGCAGCACGGGTATATAGCATAAATAGTTCATTTATACAGCCCATATAAATGGAATACAGGATCAACCTTAGATAATGAACCTAGAAATACTTGTTTGCATCACCGATATTCCAAACCTGAGGACCATAGGCAGTGAAGTGGGAATTAGTTCAGACCACCAGCCGAATCCTAAATTTATATTCTAGCCTAGGGAGTTAATGCAAATACACCTCACTAGGCTATCAAAGATGAAGGCATATTTCACATTTTCTGGTCAAGATAATATTGTTTTGAAAAATAATGAAAACAGAATCTGCCTCGCCAGGGTTTGATGAAGTAAGATGCCAGCTCTGGGAAGCGGTCTGCTTAGGCTGCGGCACTGATGATGTTAGCCCTGCCCTACACAAATTACATTTATATCAGTCAAAGAGATAATCTCTGATGTAGTGTGGTATGGTCATAAACTAAGTAGAAGCGTCTGAATTTCTAGACTCTTTGATACTTTCTTCAGGTTCTCCTGGGACACGTGTGCTCCCCAGAGCCTGATGTGAAGGCGTCTGAAATCTACAGAAATCCTTCTGTTGACTTCATACAGCTTTGGACTTGGCTTCTAAGACACGTGGGTGTAGAAATGTGCTTCATCTCTCTGGATCAATGTCATCAGCTTTCCTTGCCTTTTAAGGACAAGCTCTGTTTTTAGAGAAACACGGTACAATATGAAACAGGAACAGAAAAACTTCTTCCCCTGTTACTTCATTACAACTTGGAAACCTGTTGCTTTGGAGCAATAGGCTGATAGTTTGGTTTTTAGCATCCTGCCTATGTTTTAAGGATGCTGATTGCTGTAGGATTTTAATAACATTCCCCAGATCCTGATCCAGGCCCACCCAGCCTCCTCCCACAGGACAGTGACGCTCAGTCAGCTGGAACAAATTTCAGCAACCACTGACCTGGGATAAATCAAACCAGTAGCCTTGAGATAAAACACCTTTTCCAGTTCCCAGCCCACAATCAATCCATGGTTTTAATACTGTTATATTTAACATGTGAGACTTCACAACTGATTAGCAGAACTTGCTTGTAAGAGGAGCAGAACTTGCCAAAATCATATTTGTGGAAGTTTAATAACAGCCCTTTTGTGCACTAAGTGATATGTGGTACACATACTCCTCTGTATGGGAAAAGTGTTGTTTGTATTTCATGTTAATGACTGCAATACACTTAGTAACAATTTATACCAAACTTCACTTCAAACTTTCTAAATAGGCTATGTTTTTTTTAAACATACTTTGAAAATATTCTAGGGTCCAAACATTTTATTGTAATAATATATCTGTCAGTTAATGAAACAAGCTGATTTAGGGCTAATTCAGTAGACACAAGAGTTAATGTAAATAGTTAAGTTGATTTCAATGAGACAAATATTTCACTTTGCGGTCTGCTGTATTAGCATCTAAGTTTTAGGACATATAATATATTATTAGATTAAATCTATTTAAAACATTACAGTAAAATATTTTAATATTAACTGTTAAAATTCTGGGGAGCTAGAGGTAACTGTCACATTACACTTTAATTACAGTACCTTGATTTGAATTATTGGGTTTTGTATAATGGTGCCATTATTCCAGATCTGGTTTTATGTGGACACCAGCTTGCTGTTAGGTGTGCTACAGCTTGCCTCTGGAGCAGCAAAGGTGTGTGTAATGACAAGGCTGTTGGTAGGACAGCATTCCCTGGGAACACTGGATACCTCCTTGAGGATTCAGGTTAATATTTCTGCCTTCTTCAGCTTTGCATTCTACCCATTCTTTGTATTATTTATCTTCATACTAAAGGTGGTTTTTATGGGATGGGATAAGGAGGACAGAAAATAACCTTATAGTGACCAGTAGCAGTAAAGTTTGAAGTGGATGCTTTCACTTTAAAAAGAAATTACTTATTTCCTTTGTGGCAAAGCATTAACAGCTCACATAAAGCAGCCCCCTCCTGATGGTGAAGACTCTAATTGCATATATTTGCATGGAGTTGAGCATGTACATGTGCAAGGTTTGATGCAAGTAAACAAGCAAGAACTATAATCAAGTGGTGTACAAGTATAAATCAATTAATCAGTTCATAACAGTGATTTTTAACCTTATGGTCTTTGGTTTAATAATGCTAAACTTTGAATTCAAGCCGTACATGTACATCTTCATTTATCCTTCTGGAACAGTAGGCATGTGTGCTGTAACTTTAGAGGATTAAGAACCATCTTGTTTATGTTATAGCTCATTTCACAGCTTGCTACCTTTATACCTGAAGATTCATCTTTGGGGTTTTTTGCCCTTTCCATTCACTTAAGAAAAAATATCTTTAAAGAAAGAAGAAAAAAGGACCTTGGATGGTTATACCCCATGCTGATTACTTTTGCTTAATGGACTGTTTTCTGAGCTTTAAAGAAACACAGCTTTGAACATAATAATGGCATTTGCTATGTGCTTGGGACTGGAAGAAAATTATAGGCCTGAGCCATTTTAATGTAGCCATCTTTTTTTTGATTCATTTCTGAAAAAGAAGCAAAGGACTATATTTACCACTGTCAATAACATTTGATTTATTATTTATTATATGTTATGGTATGTGGTGACTTAAACTTACGTTCCAGTTTTAACAGAAGAGTTGTGATATAAATTATTTTTCATTGTAATAATACTGGTTGATGTGTTGGAAAACCTCCCTGTATTGCATAACACTTTCTAAATAGCTGAATACTATTTGATAAATACTATTTGCTAATCTTTTTATTTCTGTTTTTGTTTTTACTTTATTAGTCATTCAGGATCAGGTTCATTGCTTGGTTCTCTGTCACCACCTAGACAAGATGCTAGTAAGAAATGAAAGAAAAGGCTACTTTATTTTTGGAACCTACATGTAGAGGTTATTTACACTTTACCACTAGAGATTGAAGTTCTGTGTTTGGAACTTTCTGGACCACATTCTCCAATACCAGATAAGCTAAGCTTGGTGTAAGTCTAAGGAGGGAAAAGCAAATACGAGTAATAGCTACCTGGAAAGTCCTCTCGGCTCTCAAGTGGTCCTGATGATGGTGTGAAACAGGGTAGTACCCACAAGCTGGTTTCACACCACCTGAATGCACCCTTGGACTCATCTTTCTGTCTACATGAGCTCAAAATAATTTTCCATTTTACCACTTTATAAACAAGTAGTAAGCTGTAGTGATCCACAGACCAAATGTGTGTACGTAATAGCTAGCCAGTGTAATTTTTAAAGGAGTGGTGTGATTTCATTTAGCAGTAACAGTAGTGATGCTTTCAAAATAGGTATCTTGTACACAGAATGGTTTGCCCAGTTTGGATGATTGTGGGAAGGTCAGGCTTTGAACAAAGATGGTAGAAAATATTTGAAAAAAATTTACAGGGTTTTCAAAATTATTTTTACAATTACCTTTCATAAAATGTTCAATGTTTTGGTCCAGAAAGAGGAAAACAAGAGGACTTCCTGGATGTCTGAAGGAGCAGGTGGAACTAGAAATTCATTGAACTTCAGGCAAAGGGTGGAGCCCATAAGGAGAACGCGGGATTTAGGCTGGCTGTAAAGGAAGCATTTCTTCTATTTTGGAGGAGGATGTAGGGGGTGACCTGTTATTCATCTCTAGCCCTCAGGCTGCTAGCTCTACCACTAAATTAGTCCTTGTAAAATAAATGAGTTCAATGTTAGATACTAGCTGGGGGGTGGGGGTGTTATACTTTTTAAATTTTTCAGTCTTGAAACTCCTCCAAACCTCAGTATTTACAACCTACTAATAATGCCACAATATATGTATTTTTATTAGACATCCTATTGAACACTAGTCTAATACCTTTGCTGTCTTTATTTATGATGAGATTGTTTCCAGCTACTGTTAATTTATTTTACACATCCCATGATGTAATCGTTAAGCAGTTGTAATGAAGATTGAAGGTTTAATAATGCCAAGTGTTACAAATTTCTATTTAATCATTCCTAAATCGATTAGTTACTTTCACCCAAATGCCGTGCCATTGAAACAGAGAGAGCTAAAGATACAAACCGCTGTGGCCAGTGTTTGATAAATGTTATTTTGGTGCAGTGGTAATTGAGTTATTGAATTTACTCATCTTCCAAATGATGTTTGCATTGTCTCAGCCATATGTGTTTAGGGCCAGGGGAAGGTCATTAGGAGCTTCAGACCGGGGGCATGTTTGGGTTAAAGTGATTTTGAACAGCCAGTGTTGAGGTTAGTCAATTAAAAGAAATAGCACAGAGAGATGCTACAGGAGGGCATGTTGTAGGCTGGTCAGTAGGGAGGTCCCAAAGGCCTGTTTAAAGTAGTCTAAAGATTCTGTAAGTAAATGTCTACTGCTAGCCCCAAGCTCTTTAGCCACTGACAAATTGCTGTGCAAGATGCCCTTCACTTAAAACAGGTTTCAGCTATAAACAAATTTCACGCTTTTATAGCTACATATAGGACAAGCCTATAAAGGCCAAGGTAAAACATTAAATGCTAATACCTTTTGTGTATATAAACACACCCTTAAATCAACTTCCCTAAGGGAAGATCGGGGCTGCAGCTGAGACACAGAAAACGTACCCAGGCTGCTCGGGCACAGTAAATTCTGCAGACCTGTGTTTGGTGGCAGGGGACATCCTGGGCTGGTTCAGTGGCTCATCTTTAGCGCATGCGACTCGTCACCGCTGAGCCCTGCATAAAGATCGGCTCCATATTCAGGGAATTATTCGTTTGATATGATTAAGCTGTTTCAGAGACAGAGTTCAATAGATAATATATTTATAGCTACATCCTGGACTCAGAGCTGGCAAGTGCTTTGTTCTCCCAAGGAGTGCATCGTTTCTATTCAAGACTGCATGCCAATGACCGTGTCTCTGTGGTGATCGGCTTCCCCTGAAATGGGGGGGAAGATTCCCCTCATAATTAGGCAGCACCTCTCCTGAGTGACCGAGTACCGGTTCCAGTAGAGTTCAAATACCCAACCCATGACTGCCGTCTGCATTTCGAATTAAAAACAAAGGAGTTTTGTCATTTTTCAGGTGTTTACAAATAATTAGACTGCTAGAACCAGATAAGAGTAAGAAGCAGGAGAAGCAGCCCTGCATGTTTCTGTGTTCTTGCATTAATTGCAAAGATTTTCAGGGGACCCAATATCCTCTGCTACTCTGAACAAAGTCATGGGGAAGAGCAAAGTCTTGCTTAAAGTGAAAAATGGGCCCACTTTATTTTTAATACTTGGCTAGTTGCTGTATATAAAGACCATTTTTTAGTTCCAAAGCACTGGAGAGAGGCTCACGTTCTCTAATATTTCTGTTGTACAATTCTTTTAAAAACTGTTGTTTTATAAATACACTGTTTTGTATTTGATTTCTGTCCTCTAAACACTGTTTAAATCAGAAGTAATAATTTCTAATCCTGTAAAATGCCCAAAGCTTAAATCAATAAACATTTGATGAATACATAACCCGAGGACATTCTGTTTGGCTGATAAATGATAATTGTGGGAGTGCCTGGCAGCTTTTGAGGTTAAACCTTTGCTTTTATACAATTAAATGGCCGACTCCTTCAAACACTGGCCACGCTCTTAATGATAATTGCACAAGGAGTCGGAGAGCTTATTGGGGACCAGCAAAACAAAGACCTTTCTCTTGGTGCCTGTAAATGATCCGTGGAAAGCCAGGGTGGTCAGGCTCTGCGTGCTGGTTCCCTGGGGGCCTCAGGATGCTGTGCCCAGATCCCGTGCAACTTTTTGGGTCACCACTCACGTTTTGTCTGAAGTATCCCCTCTGCTTGCCTGCCCTGCCACTCTGCCACGGGTACTGCCCCGCAGCCGTCCTCTGCCACCCCGCCACGTCTGCTGCTGCCATAACCTCTGCCCCGGGCCGTAAAATCTCCAGCTGACCCCAGGCCAGGCGAGCGTTCCCGTGGCAAGGCAGCACCCCTGTCTCAGGGGGACACATAAAACAGGCCTGGACACATCTGTACCATGGTACCATAACGACAGTGAAATCATCCGCAGTCATTCATGGTCAGTTTACATCATTTTATGAGATCTGAGCCCAGTAAAGGGACTATAGGATCACTGTAATAATACACAGACCGTAGGATTGCCTCCTGGAAGCATTATGCATTACCTGTGAATGTATCTCAGCCATGTGTTAATACAAAAACCCCAGCCCTCCACTGTACATTCCCTCCAGCCCTCCCTGTAATTTTCCTCATACCCAGCAAAGCCACCCCAAAGTATATGCATACAAGCAGCTTCTTCCTCCCCAATCTTCCCTGTTCTAGAAAATGCACCTCCAATAAATTAAACCTGTTTTGTAGATGGCACAGCTGCAAAAGGAAAGGTGTCATTACATGCAGAATGGTATTCTGTCTTGTAGTTTGTACTGCTGAGTCATTTTCAGCCTCTGCAGTTGCTCTACCATATGCCAGATTTGTAAAAGCTTGTTCACACTTTTTTTCCCTCCCTTCACCAGTGAACAGCTCTTTAGGGGAGAAACATGGAGCTGACAATTACACTGCTTCCCGCTGTGAATAAACTGTAGGACATCCCTAGCCATCAGGCTTTACAGGGAGACTTAAGAACTATCTTTAGCCTTTCTTCCCTTTGTTGATGAAGTTACAAAGTGAGGCACAAGCAGTTTGACTATTAAGATTAGAAATCAGCCAGGAAAAATGATCCTGTTTTAATGTACTGTGGTTCCTTTATGTTGACTCCTGCTTCACTCAGGCAGAAAAGATGGAAAAAAAGCGGGACAAAATGAAACACTAATTATTTTTATCTTTAATGATCACTGGCAAAATAAACAGAGCATTTAGAGGCTCTGGCATGTATGAGATTGCGTGTATTTATTTTCTGTATTATTCTAGCCACAGTGTCACCCAGGACAACATCTCATATGACAAGGAGCAATTAAAGGAAAATGTGTCCAGGCTATGCCCCTGCCAAACTGAATCATGACCCTTCTTTTGGCAGCCTCATGCATGAATCCCTTCCCTTGGGGAACACCAGGCAGTAGCCGATTTGCCAACTGACATGATACATACATTTTTTTGTGCATGTATGTCATGTTAGTGACATTACACCCTCGCTGAAAACAGAGCTTATATGTCAGCATAATGCGCTGTTTTTAACGTTGCTTAGATATTCAGAGATTAACAGTAAGGTCCAAGGAGAGAGGCAGTGTCTCTTCACAGGGTGTTTGCTTTGTTCCAAGTCAAGATTCTCAGCCATTTGATTTTAAAATACACTGTACAATATATACAGATATAAGTGTATTAAATTACCTAGTTTGAATATAAACAGCTGCGGATAGAGTAGCTGAGAGCACCTGGGGAGTTGTATACTACAGGCATAGGATCTTCTGTACAATTCATTCAATTAAAGTGTGAAATGTGTCTAAAAGAGTTATTTGAAGGGCTTTTGTTCTCCTGCAAAATTTCTGCCTCCCACTCCCTTCTTTCTTTTTACCAAAGTCCCAGAACACAGCTCAGAAAGGGAATAATGAAGTAAGAAGTATCTAGGAAGGACATACAGCTGTGCAGCAAAGCAAGCTTAGCAACACCACTTCCAGTATTTCTGGGTCATAGAAGAGATTTGAATAACTGTCCTGTATATTTAATGTAAAGCTGTTCATTAGAATTCAACTTGTTTATATTTCCTCCATAGCAAATATTTTCTTTATTTCAACTAAAGACATCTCACTAGATAAAGTAATGTTACAATGACGTACAGACCAAAGCACAATAAACGTAGTGAGAAACTTCATACAGAGTCACATCTAATCCATGTAAGTGTGTATTTAATTTATCTGATGTAGCTACAGCTCAGCTTGCTCCAACTGCCTGATCAGCTTGGCAATAGCATTCATAACAATGCCTGAACTGGGATTTTGCCACCTCAACATGGAAGTTTACTGGCATTTTAGGCACTGTGGAGTGTCAGGACTGGCCTCCAGATACTGCTTCAGAGGGCTGCAGGTCCTCCTAAGTTCTGCATCCTGTCTGGCAGCTGTGTGGATGTCTTAAGGCATCTTAAATGGCACTGGGTATCTCTATCTACATTTCTGCAAAAGAACCCTGCCTTTATAGACTAACAGTGAAGTTGCTGACTTCTACTCTGGAGAAAACACAGAACGTCCCATTTACTTGTGAAAGTCACTCACAAGGCACAGAAATGAAGGCAAGGGAACAAATCCTCCATATTTCCATTTTAAGAACATAGCTCAGTTGACGCTGTAAGTCCTTTATTTCTGCAGACCAACTATACAAGCCTTTGCTTCCCCATCAGTACTCGCAAAAATGAAGAGAAATACTATCTGCACAGCCAGTTTCCATTATGGAGTCTGTAGTATCAGACTGCATAATTCTGAAGTCTAAAAAACTCAGTAAGGCACACTGTTTCTCTCCAGAAAGTGCATCTGAAGATGCCCTAAGTCCCATTACAGAGTGAGAGGTCTTGCACTTGCACTACTGAGTAGGTTTTCCTCACACATTACCACCCAGTTTGAATACTATGCTAAGAGAAACTTCGTATTTCTTGGCAACAGAAAGCAGCTTTTGTTAATCCAAGTTTGCCCACACAGACTACATATTCACAAATCACCCAGAACTGTCTCTTCCTACCGAGTCTGCTGAAAAAGGAAAAGAACAAAACCTCTGCCAAAGTCAGAGTCGCTGCTCCCGGAGCAGTAGCCCATGCTGTCATCAGAAAGCCCATCGCATAAATAATGCTGTTAAGAGATAAATAACTTGTAAGAACTAAGATTTTGGGGATCCCATCCTCAGTCCTTCATTTCTTATGTGTCTGTTATATCAGCTGAAAATCAGACTGTGAACATTTGCCTTATTTAAAGACCATCTCAGATCACCGTTCTGTTCTGCCTTTACAGAACAGTACCTTCTGAAACCAGACCTGTTGTACAGTATTCTTCTAGGTATCCTATTTCTCTCTTTGCTAAAGAATAATTGTAGCCCAGAATTACACAAGTAACACCAGGTTTTGAAAAATACAATTGTAAACTATTTCGCTCAAGAGAGGAATCGTAATATATTCTCAAATTTATCATTAGTCATTACGGTCATTAGAATCCAATATAATTCCCTTAACATAATTAATCTATTTTTAAATGAAAACTAGTTGGTATTAATCAGTAGGAAAAGTACAATAATTAACTGGGATCATCCCGTGAACATGAAAACTCCTACTGGTGATTAAGCATAATGTTTATGATAAAAAAATCCAAAGCCCAAGTACTTCAGTACTCAAAAGCATCATTGGTATCTGAAAAATTTTGCAATTGTTCCAGAGTAACCTTTTGCCTAACTAATACAGTGGCTGGGTCTGTGTCTTTGTGTGGTTACAGCGTGAGACAGCATTAATTTTACCAGCATCCTAATAGCCTAATATTGTGAAGGTAGACACAATTGATAAACGTGAGAAGGTAAAACATGAGGCAGGTACTATATTCATGAGACCCAGCCTCCTTAAAATTTCCAGAAAATAGAGTAATCAGAAAAAATGCTAGAATTTCAGACATGACTGCTTTGCCAGAATCTTATTTTTCATTGGTATCAGTCTGTAACTGCTTGGTGCTATATACTCTTTATAGAGCTGGAGAGATGAAGAAATGCTTTGTATTCCCTAGCAGGCTTCCAGTGGTTTCAAGAGGCAGGAATACCTATGCTGTGTGTTCATTTGTCCAGCTGCTGCTTATATGAGGAAAGATTTCCCATGCCCGCTTTTTTGCTTTGATGATCTGTATTTTCCACATCTCTACAAATATTTCCTTAACTGCTCATAGCCTTTCTGCAGCATAGGTACCACAATAGCGACATGTTTCCTGATCATTTAACAAGGTCACGAGCAGCAATGTAAGCACTCAGATCGTCAGCAGACCTGGGGAGGGGTACTGGGTTATTTCAGCAATGTGACGCTTGATGGCAGGGGTAGAAATGTTTCTTCTTTTCAACAGAAGTTCATTTCTGCAGTTGCTGATGGTATAGATCAGGACTTTCCAGGATAAACTTCTCACTCAAAGTTGAACAGTTTTTCAAATTCAAAGACATTTTGTACAAGCAGTTGTTCAATTTATTGTCTTGGAGTGCCAACATTTTTAATAAAATTAATAAATAGGCACCTCATGGCAAGCAGGGTGAAATTACTTTTTTTTGTAATTAGACTTCAAACAATGTTATATTATGTAGTTAAGGGAAAGGAACTTTGCCTCAAATTTCAAAGTGGTGAATCTCAGTTTAATTCTGCTAATGGCAGTTAACACAGATGGCTAAAAAGAGTAATTATCTTCTTTAGCTTTCTGCCACCTGCCACAAATGAACTGTTTTCTTTAATTGCTCAGAATTACTCTTAATCACACAAAACAGATACTTAAATCCTAGTCACATACTGCAACTCAAGAGCAAGATTTTAACCCTAAGCATGCGACTTAAGAAATTACCACCCTGACCAAGAGTACAATGCCAGCTGCGTGCCATGACAGTTGAAAAGATTAATCCTTTCTCTTCCAGGTCGGAGCAAAGTTTGCAGGCTAACCATACAAGTGCTGTTGTCTGGTCCAAGTAATTACCAGAACAACCAAAAAGCTATATCTGCAGTAGCAGAAAAAAAATTCACACAATTTCTTCCTGCTGATACGCTTCCTCCAACAAATGGTCATTTTTAAAAGCCACATAATCAGACTTATCTTAAAAATGACTTACGGAAGAACCTAAAGATGTAACGTTAACTACACCTGACTGATGAGTCAAAGCTTTTTAGATTCCTGGAGATACGTTAACAGAGATAATAATCCCATTTCCATTGGGGCATCATTTTGAATTTAATTGATCTTGGGCATTTAAAAATCCCAGTGTGACACCTTTTGGAAGTTTCTGGCTACATTGTATTTTATAACAGCAATTCTTGCCTCCCACCATTCAGAGGTGATGTGTTTGTTGGAAGAACAGCAGGTCTTCCCTCTTTACTACTGTTCTTGCTGTGTGAACTAAAAAACGACAAATTCAGATTCTGCAGGAGAACTCAGAAGCCATCTCTTTAGTTCTGCCTACTAAATCACCACATTAAATTGAAAAAGCACTAACACAAATCCGGAGTTTTAGATAGATCTCTGTGCTTAAGAGAAAGGAAAAAGCACCAAACTTACTGTTCCATGAATTACAAAGTAAGTAACCCTCCGTCACCATTTCTGCCAAATTTGTTAGAGAAAGTTCCCAGCAGAATTTATACACAAGGTGGTAAGAGGAAAATTAGGGTGGACGCCTCTTAATAAGAACTCTTTAAATGAAAACCAAAACCAAGCAAACAGTTTCACATCTCAGTATAAAATCATCTACAGTACCAGTGATCTGTATTGTATGTATTACACCTTTTCAAGAACACATACTGTTTTTAAAAAAATTATTCCCTTATTTTGAAATTAGATAAATTCATGAATACTGCAGTTTAGCATCTTTTTGCTGTTACAGCTTTGTATTTTTAAACATGTGAGCAGGAGAGGAAAAGGAAATCATTTGGAAGCACAGACCTGGAAAACAGCTTTAAGCAGCTTGTATGTGTTCACTAATCTAAGGATAAACAGACCTAAAATATGAAATTAGCACTAACTTCACAGAAAAAGATTTCTGAACTTGATCTTTATGGAAATTAATTATCTGTGACACTACTGTTGTATACCAGAGCTTTGTGCTGTGCTCCAACATAGCGAGTTGCTACTTCCTAAGTTCCTTTAACTAGTCTGACTACCACTAAGAGAGCCTCAGCTGTACGAAATGTCCATAAGTAGGTGTGGGAAAGAAAGGGTCTGACTGCATCATTGCCTCTGCAGGGAAAGTTAGTCTAATAGTATTTACCTTTGTTACTCGGTAAATAGCAAACTATTATTGGACAATTATAGTAAAGGTCAAGATCCACTTTCTCTTTTTTTTCCCTTTAAGAAACATGCTTACCCTGTGTTTAGCTTCAGTTAAAAAGCGCTTTTCATAAAGTAATGTAGTGCAGCAAACATTTGAATGTATCAGAGCTTATGATGCTGACTTAATTTAACAGTAAAAGATAAGAATTTTTCAGTGGCGCTTGCTCAGGTACCCTTATTACCATCTGGCTCCAGCTTTCATATGGGTTTGTTATAATAATAAGGATTCATAAAACGTAGCTATTTTCATATAAATATTGCCCGAGCAACAATAGATTTTTATAATCAGCTCCAGCGGTGGCCAGCAAACACTCTCTGCTGGTGTGTTGTTGCTGGGAGTGCACACTGCTGCAGGAAATGAAAACAACTTCAGAAGGAGGAAAGATTAAATGCAATCAATCCATCACTGTACGATAAGTAACGGGCATTCAGAGTTTTAATGGACTAAATAGTGTAATGTGTTTGGTTTGGTAACCACAGAGTTTAATCAAGTATTTTTAAATTTTTAAACAGGAAACGGCCTTTCTCCAACAGATATATACATTTGCAGTGCATAAATCAGATCCTGAGTCCAGGATCCTGATCTCATGGTCTTTACCATGCAATTAACTTTAACTCTTTTTCTGAAGAAACTCCCGGTCATTCTGGTAGTGTAACATGATTTGATGAGTTGCCGCTGTTGTTTTTCCATCATTTTGTTCCATTCAAGCTCTTGCCTCAATGCTGTTCCTCTAAACCATTTTCAGGCTGCAGATTAGCCACATACCCCGTCCCGGGGCGAGCTCAGGTAACGGGGTGCTACCCGAGCAGCCCAGCGATGGCACGGCCATTGGCCACCCAGACCTGCGCCGAGTCCCCTGGCAGACGGAGCACCCTCTCAGTCAGCACTGCAAACAACGCTCTACAGTCTCATCTTGTCTCACCTTTCATTTCTAACCCTTCCCCAAAGTACGACCGTGTTTGTTTTAAGCTCAGCCTGCGCGGTTCTGCGCCCCGCCACCCTGCACGGGTATCCCCAGCCACGGCTGCTGGTAAGGGGAATGGGAAGACTCACGTTTAGAGTACCGAGCACAGTATGGGGTTTATTTAACACCGTACAAATGTCAGATTTTAGACAGGATAGCATGTAGCTATGACAGCTGTCTTTTAAATTATGCAGAAGAACAAGCTGAGGACAAATGCAACCGAGCAGTGCCTTGTTAAAGGAATCTACCAAATACAGCAATGTTTATTCCTTCAGAAAACCCATAGTATCATTTTGCAATAAAATCAGGTAAAATTGTAGGTGCATGTGTTTTCTGACATGCTTGCTAGATATCACGATATAAACACATATTACCAACATAAAATATGCACATGCGCTCACACACATATCTCTCTCTTCTGAGATTGCTGATAACTTACCCTTTGCCAAAATGAGACAGAAAATTTGCCAAACATGTATAGTTAATATACCCATTCATGGACTACTTTTGAAAAATCTAATTCCTAAATTATACATTAAGTTAGCAACTATACATGTATGCATCAACAGGATATTATTATGACGAAGGCGCCTATCTTTTCAAAACATAGGGAGGACATTAAAACACTATTGAATGACAAGCAGAATTGGGAGCCTTTCAGCAGAGCTTAATCAAAGACACTTCTGGAAGCTAAAAAGAGGAGTGCTGGGAATCCCATTCTCTCCAAAGAATCACATGCCTCTGAATGTAATCTGTGCACAAATCCCCTAGTTTACAAGCAGAGGATCCCCACATTGCAGATACACATTGATATCTGCAAAAAATCTTGAGAATGTTATGATTTTTTAAAAAATGGGAAATGCATTAAAAACTGTACCCATGGGTGGAAGTATTTGAGCTAATAAAACTGTATTTTAGATTGTAACCTTCTTTTATAGCTATTTTTTTCCATTGGCATTAGTTTTCTGTTCATTTGCTTCCTTAGTACTGTCTTCTGTGGTATCATGCCACCATGACCAAAGTGACAGACTTTTGTCTCTGCTGGATTAATCAATGTGTTCTTTGATCCATAACATATGCTCCTAGTAGACATTTAGCGTCAACGTATTCAAGATTTGTGGTCTGGCAGTTCAGTGCCTGATGTTAACCTAGCTGATAGACAGTTTAAAGTATTTAACTTTTTTCTTTTTTTTTTGAGCCAGTCTTTCATACATAATAGAGCTTGAACAAGGGAATAAAATATGTGATGTTAAATATTTGGGTTGATATCTTTGCTTGGAGATTAATCTTTTTTTCTGGGCAAGAAAGCACTGAGAGGCTGCCCAGACAAATATCAGACCTCCATAGGCACTGTGTGTACATTTTTATGCACATCTTAGGCACAGGGTTTGTGTATTCATGGTCAGGGAAGCCTATCCTCGCAAAAGAGGAGGACATGAGCTCCACACCACCACTTCTGAGGTCCTGGGGGCCTGTCCAGCACCTTGCTACACTGACACTGCTCCAGGGGCATGGCCGGGTGCTACGACCGATGGAAAAGCCCCAGGGGCAGTTAGTTAAGTTACCAAAAACTGGCCTGCTGTGACTTAGGCTTTAGAGGACTTTGTGGTGAGGACCTGAAGTCAGTCTGCTGGGACGGTCCTGGTGGATGCAGGAGAGCTGTGGTAGCCCACAGCATCAGGAGGAGCCGGGCTCCTTGGACAGCACTTCCCAGCGAGCACCCGCTCCTCGCCCTACCTCTTCCCAGGGACGGGGACCTACACGGGGCTGCGACAGCGGGTGCTTGATATGAAGTTTTATTTCCTCTAGGTGTGGTGTGAAATTGTTAAAAAGTTAGATGAAAGGAAACTGGTAAAGGGCAGGGTAAAGAACAAAAGGAGTAGGGTGGTAACCCAAGATATTTTTCCTTTAGTATATCAATTAAATGAAGGATATTAATTAATGAGATTCAAACTATTTAATTATTTTTTCATTGAGTGGTATAGCACATGATTTATGGCTCAGCAACTCCTTTACTGATAGTACTGCTATAAAGTGCTGCATAATATATTGCTTTCTACTATGTCATGCACAGATAGAAACGGCAAGTATAAAATGGGATTAACTGCCCTCAAAATAGTCTGGGCTTGAAATTACTTATACAAGGCCGATGTCAAAACTCCCTTTGACTTCAGAGAGTGCTGAACTACCTCTTCATCCCCATCTTCTACTGCACACAGGCACATCCCTGTCCATGGCAGACCTGTACTGAAGCCCAAAACAGTACGTGTAGTTTAATACAGACGAGAGAGGATCTTTTTGTTGTTGTTGTTGTTTGTTTTGTTTTTAAAGCATTGTCCTGCCATGAAGAATTAAACAGAAAATGAATAGAGAAACCAAATATCAGCTGCTCCCTTAGACTTCAAGGTTCAGGAAACTCTGCTTAGTGGGAGTGGGAAGAGACTGGCAGGCTGAAATGCAAGATAATAATTGTAAGAAGATTATAGAAGATTATTTTTCTTGCGGGCCCCAGATTTCTGCAAAAACAATCCTGAATTGCATCCTACAAGGCAAAATTAATTCACCCATTCCTCTAAACGACAGGGTTTTATTAACTGCATATTCATTTGGTGTGCACAAAATTAAAAATGGGCTCATATTACAAAAAGTTACATGCATCTTTCTTTCATTCGACAACATGGAGCTCAATGTGATTAACAATGTGGCAGCTCATAGCAAGAAGAAAAATAATTGTTTTTTCAATGTACAACCCCTATAATAATTCAGAAATCAATATGCATCCTCAGAGAATTTCCCCCAGCAGAGGTTTGTAGGAAGCAGGGTGGCCTGCCTTCATTTCCTTATGAATGTGAAGCTGTTGCAGCCCTGGCTAGCCTAGCTTTTTTTTTTTTAATGTTTAACTATAACCACTGGGACTGGAATCATAGCTCCTAGTGGCCTAGTATGAATATTAATAAGACACTGGGCCATGGAGTTCCTTGCTGATTTTGACAGTTTAAAGGATCAGTTAGTTAATTAGAAGATGACATGGCACATCGCATCCCTTGGCTCCATCCTGCCTTCTGTCTCCTCTTTTCATTTTGTTTTTTTGACATGTTAGATTACATCATTACTTGTAGTTCCACTTGTTAGCCACACCATGAAATGAGAATATTTTAAGCTGTAATTATTGTGATTTCTCTCCTCTGCTAAGAACATGAAACTCAAAGAAAGCATACAGAAACTTGAATTTCAAAGACTTAGGCATAAATGCTTGGTAGTTTATAACCTTCTAACTACAGCCAATAAACAGAAAAAGATTGTAAGTAGCGCAGAAAATTGTGTTGATCATCATACTGGCACAATCTAGTATTTTAAGTAGGCACCCCCATCGTCTGTGCTTTATTTGTGAGTTATTTAATGCTTTCATAGGTGCATTTCTCAGAAATCTAGTCTCTTCCCCCCCAGCCATGAACTGATTGTGCCTCTAGACATGCACACGCAATCCAGTACATTCATTGCATTGTACTATCCTAAAAAAAGTATGAGTTTTCTATCATCATCATAGTCAGAATAGGCAAAAATAATCTGAACAGAAAGCATGGAACTATGCAGCAGCCCTCTCATTAGGGGGAGCAACAAAGGATAACAAAGATGGACAGCCAATAATAAATTTCATTGAAACGTTAACTGATTTCTCAACTACACCCAATACCCCAAAATAGACAAGCCGCTACTCAAAACATAAAAATAAAAAAATTAACCTGAAAAGGTACAGTCGTACCATAAATCATAAAAACTTTCAGGTTTTGCATCCCAGTGCCATACTGCCATTAGCCATCAGGACAAAAATTCTGGACACGTAATAAGACTTTGGAAGAATCACAACCACTTACTTTGTATATTACTAGATAATCTCATTAATTAATATTTGTCTTCTACCTTACATTTCTGCAGAGAAATGCAGAGAAACACACGTGCGTCTTATTTTCTCAGTAGGTCTGCAAACAGAAGAGTCTGCAGGAAAATCAGAATGCAGTTTATGCATTGTGGAAAGCCTGCAGCTCTGGGGCTTCATGGGAAATAACAGGATTAGTGGGTAAATGTGCCTTCCAATAGGAATGATCATTTCTGGGTTATTATTGGTATTCATCACTGTGTCTGACTGCCTGTGTACTTCCACATTTCTTTTATCAAATGTTTATATTTGTGTATTCAGTTCAATAGTACTGAATCAATACTGGTTATCAGAATATGTTTTTTGACAGAAGAAACTGCAGAGGAAGTATAACTATATAATAACTCTATGCAGTTACCCAATACTGTAATCTATGTAGGTAATTTATTTTTTTTCTTTAAGGTAAACATGTAACATCCCATTGATTCACAGGGCTTCACAGAAATACAGTGCTAATAACAGGTGGAAATCGCTTCCATTGCTATTAAAGATAAAGCTAGGTAATGTTACTGTAGAAAGAACAAAGTTGGGAGTTGTATGCCCTCCAACAGCGGACTTTACTCATTGAACTAGAATTGCTGGTTCAGGATGAACCAAGTTAGGCATGCAAAGTGTCCGCCTTGTATCAGAGAAGGGATTAACACCTTAGAGCATCTTCTATGAAATCAACGTTATTGCAACAGTATTGATTTCATAATGAAACAAGAAATGAACCAGCATCACTCCAAGTTCATAGGCTGGTGAGATTATATTGTAAAGAGGATAAATGGAAACCAAATACAACGCTATATTGTTGGTGTATTTCATACACTAAACAATAGAAAACTGTGCACTAGAGCACTCTAGGACCTTAGCCATCTTCTGTATTCTTCCACAGTTTCAAGATTATGTCTTGGTTGGCACTGGGAAAGCACAGGTGAAGTTTGCAGCACGGGCACAGCCTGTCTTTAGGATCGCAAACTAGTCAGAGCCCCCATTTGCCTCCGTTAGTCTTTTCTTTTACCCCATAAGTCTAACCTATTTTGACTGTACCTTTGCTGAAGCAGAGATGACTGTGGCTTCACATACCCAGCAGAGTCCTGCGGTCACTGCTGGCCCCTCTGTGTGCCCACAGTGCAATTAATCACACACACCAATTCTGGAGCTAATGTCACTCTCCTTCAGTAAAAATGCATCTTTCCCAACTTCAAAGACAGAAATGAACACTTACATTTCCTTTGTTCCCAGAAGACTTACATCCCGTTTCATTCAAGGTCTGCTCATCTTCTGGGTCTTTTCTGCATAGGAGCTCTAGCCGAGAATTAGCAATCAGATTCCTCATTGTCCACCTTAACCTAGAAACGAACACGAAGGCAAACATATAAGCAACTTTTTTCATTTTGACTGCCATTTACCATTAATACTTAATATTCCCACATATTGTTTTCATCAGATGGTTAATATAAAACCTAATGAACCATAGATGGCATTCCTGTTTTGCTCTGTTTCAAATTAAGTGTGGAGCAGTAAAAACTGAGAAATGAAAGTTAATATCTTTTCAGATAGACATGGCTTAAAATTCATAATATGAACACAGTAGCTAAAATACAAAAGTAAGTGAAGACTGCGATCCTTAGCAGGTCTTGGCAGTTTCTGGCCATATATTATTAAGCATTATTCAGCTGTCCCTAAGGGGAGTTCATCCGGAGACATTAAGGTCAAAGAGTAGAAGCATTTGGACACAGTCAAATGGATTTTACACCTTTGTATCTTTCTGACATTACTGTTTTGCTTCAGCAAACTGCCTAATATCAGATATATCCTACTGGGTACCTTTCTAAATCACTTCAATTTTCTTTGTCCCTGGGCTACAGTTATATGATCAGGATCCAAAGCTATCACAGACTATGATATACTATTTTACTTGCTCGTTTGTATTAGAATGAACTTTATTAGCTTTTGGGCACGTGCCTATCAGTTTTAAAGATTAAGTATTATGTCAATAGTTTTTATGCAGCATTCAAGTACGCTGAATCATTTTGCTTCCTCTGAGATTATTAAAAGTGTATTATCACTTTTACAGCAAACATTTTTATTTTAAAATGAACCATCACTCATAGCAGTCTGTGCTTACCAATGCTATCCCTCTAAAGTGATATTTCACAACAAAATCAAAATGGGGATAGATGCTCTGTAAGTAATTTTAGATTTGAGAATACGTGAACCTTACAAACACAAGTGTATAACTAACATTTGACTCCACACTCCTATGCTTTCATTATCCACTTTCTTCCTTTAAATATTCTTAATTTTCTATTTTATATTCTTGTAACTGCTAACAATAACCACAGTACTTCTAGCATGTAAAAACTGATGATTTGTGCAAGCGTAAATTTGTCATTCTTCTTAAATAGAAACTATCTTGTTAAATAACCCGTAAAAAATTAGAGATGAGCTTGACTGTTCCAGTATCAAAACCAGGAAATCAAAGATGCTTTTTTGCGAGGAAGCTGAGGTTTCAGCTAACACAGAAGAAGCTTTTAGAGCACAAATCCAGCCTATAATCAGATTTTCTCATTTCCTTACCAGTGTTCCGTACTTTTGGTTTTGTGGTTCGTAGTGGCTGACTACATTGTGTCACAAATGGGAAAATGGAAGGGGATAGTGTGTCGGGGGTTTGAGCTGAAGAACAACTATTTTAAGTGTGATCTGCCTCCAGGTCCCTCACTTGGGCACTGTGAGGCTCGAAGTATCGCAGCTGGCAGATGGTGATTTCGGAGCTGGTTTATGATTAGTTGAAAGAGCACTCCCTTTTTGATTAGTTCATTCTCTGTCCTCAGTAGCTAAAAGGCTCTTTCACCCACTTCCATCACGGTGTCACCACTGTAAATCCAGCGTGTACATCCTCTAGTTCAGGGATCACCTTCTGTCTTAATCTTTGACCAAGACCTCTTGGCACTGCTGTAATAGACACCCAAAGAGGCAGCCCACAGTAGGAGGAGTTTCGTAGTCCATAGGTCAGCTCTTAGCAACCTAATTCTCCCCCATCAGAAGGTCTCAGTGGCATATTAAACAGTTATTTACCCTATTCTGACCTCATCATTTCTGCTTCATGAAAGACTGAATTAACACAATAGCGTTCTCGTATCTACTGACCTTGCAGTGCTTACAGCGATGTTACTCTAATGTTCCTGTAATATTACTGTCTTTCTCAAGTGGCATAAATTAAAGAGATAGTAGACTCCTTAAAGAGTTTAGAGGACAGAACGCTTCCTTCAGTGGTTGAACAATAAGTATCATTTCATTTAAGTTACTTCTGAGAATTGGAACTCTTTCAGAGATGCAAAGTGGAGCAAATAAGGATCTCAAGACTTCAACATTAACTGATGGGAAGAAAGCCAAAGTTTTACATTTGCTTTCACATCCTCTCTTGTGGCATGCTTTAGTTTAAATATTTTGGCTCCAGTCTTGAGGCTTCCAATGCATAGGCAGATTGCTATGCCCACATGTAAAAAAAAAAACACCACAGAATTGAGATAATATTGCTGTTTTATTTAGAGTATGCATTTAATTGTTGTACCTACACAATGCCATAGAAAATCCTGGTTTGCTTTCACGTATTCAAGAATGGCCTTTTTAGGAGGGTATTTTTAAAGTAGATCCACTCTAATTAAATGTATTATTAAGAATCCAACACTTCACAGCTATCAGTGGATTGTAGTATTGAAAATTTGCAAATAAACACAGGGAAACAGAACTCAGTCTGAACACATCCTCAACAACGAGGCACTCAGGCTTTAATAGAGGTAACCCAATGGCTATAATTAAAAAGCACCCTAACACACTTTGAAAAATTCCAGATACTTACTTTAAAGTACAGTTGTGTAGCACAGTTTTCTTTCACACCACTCTAATCATAATCTGTACAGTTTCCTGACTTCTGTTTATATAACACACAAATGCAAGCATTATTTATAGTCACAGCTGTTCTCTTCCCTAGCCTTTGTTTCTCACAAGTCTTAAATATTTGTAAAAACAAGAAAAGTAATTAAAAGTATTGATACATTAAGCAAACATTTCCCTAATCACACTGCTTAAATAGGAATCATTTGTTTAAACAGAACTTGCTAAGTATATGTACAAAAATATAATGTTACATAGTTACTACATACTAGGAAAGCCAACTTGCATTTAAAGAAACAAAATAAACAATGCCAAAGTGTTACTAATATCGCAGTCAGCCACTCAAACATTAGGAACTCCCAGAACGGAGCGCAACGGCTTGGTGTTTGCCCAGATCTGTGAAGTAGCTATGTGCCATCTGCTCCTCGCACAAAGGACATGAGTTTATTCTTGCTGGTGGGAACTGCTGTCTAAGAGCCAACACTTGGCAGCATAAGTCCTTACCCTTGAAAAGCTGGCAGAGAGTGCTTTTTAGCCTTTGAGTCCCCTAATAATGTGGCCTTCCAGGGTGCAAGTCCCTCATGAGTGCTTTATTTCCCTCTTTATTCTGATTCACCATCCCGTGCAGACAGGCAGGACACCTCAAGCGCATCTGTCTCCTGTGGATTCCCCTTACCTGCCAACACCTGACAGACTTAATCATAAAATAAATCAAACATTTAAATAGCAAAATTTTGTACTTACAAGCTGAGAGACTGTAGGTTGCAACTAAGACAAATACAAAAA
This sequence comes from Buteo buteo, assembly GCF_964188355.1. Taxonomy (NCBI): domain Eukaryota; kingdom Metazoa; phylum Chordata; class Aves; order Accipitriformes; family Accipitridae; genus Buteo; species Buteo buteo. Next base: position 4,746,044 of record NC_134191.1, read on the forward strand.
GCAAAACCAGCCTGTGGTCTGTGGCAGGATTCCTTCCTTGCCGTCACCCACTGTCTGTCCAGGACATCCAGCTTCCCGGAGACAGGAGCAGCACCCCGTCCTTCACGGTGGCCCACGCAGTCTGGCTGCTTACCACCTTCTGCTCCTGGAGAATTAGCTTTTGGACACACAAGCAAATGTCTGATAGACGGAGCCAGGTATCGTGGTAAAAGGGATTTTGCAGACTTGGTCACATGCAATCAGTCAGGGAGCAAGTAATCTAGATAAATGCTAATGAAAGCTCTTGCTGGCACTTTGCGTATTCAAAGGCTATTTACTATTGTTCCTAGTCAGCTGGCTCGCTAACTTCCCATTCAGTCTGGACTGCTCAGATTCAGCTGGGACCACTATAATATTCACATTACACGTGATATAAGCCATCCACTATGCGTACATTTTGTTAAGCTCATTATCGGTGGCACACTGGTGAGACCACACATGACACATTGTTAACGCGGATGACAGATCCCATAACGAGCTGTCTTATCTGGACAAACCAAAGGAAGCCGGTTTACCTCCACCGCGAACGGCACGCATTGACGAGGGCTCCTGTAACGCACTGGGCTCGCCTGTGTATGTATGTTACAAAGCAAGTGTAATGACACAATTAACATCCACCCCATCCCAGACAGCTCAGGTGGCTCTTTCTGGCTGTCTGGGTCCAGCGGTGAGGAGCACTGAGAAGATCTCTTTGTTCTTGATATCAGTCCTCAAACCTCACAAAGAGCAATTAGGAAACGGAACTGGCCTTGTCAGACCTTCTGGCATCACCCACCGAACTCGTTTATCGTGGAAGAAGTCTCATAAGAATTAAACTGAAAACTTGTAGCAACTTTGTACTGAGAACGTGCAAACTGCAACAGCTTAAAAGCTGACCAAATTTAGCAGATTTCACAGGGACAACACAAACCATCCCTGTGCCACACTTCAAATTCTTGTTTCAAAATATGTTGATACTAAAACCTTCTCAAAGAAAACATATCCAGAATTTCTTAACATAGGCAAACAATGTATTTTTTTCTGTAATCTTACTCTCAGAAATGACTGAAACACTTTGGCTCAAGCATACCATTAAAAGCAAAAATTGGCTTTGGACAATGCCCAGAACACAAGTTTACAGCCCAAATGTTTAAAGTTTGGCAAAGCACATACAAACTAGTCTATATTAACCTGAGGCAGTGCTACCATTTCTGCCTATGAGATGAATAGAGAAATATGAATTAGATTTCAATAACGGAACACATCGTTGAGATGAGCGCCGGCCTGACTGTCAGGCTAGCTTATTTACCAGAGCAACAGTGCAACAAAGCCAACTGCACCGTTAAGCCACAGTTTGCTGCTGAGCAACGTGCTTAGGCTTTGTTAGCTGAAGAATTTGAAACATCACATTTATGGAATCCCTCCACTCTTACATCAAAACAACAGTCTTCTGCTGGACTTACTCTCCTGGCCTGATTTACAGATTATCTTTTTGAATCAGATAGAATATCATCTCATGTAGTCTATCACGTTACTATAGGAAAATAACAAATAGATGCATTTCCATTGAAACTGGAAATGAAATATCCCACATGTTTCTGTTTTATTTCTAATCTGATACAGCTGCGTACTATTTCTAAAAAAATTCCTGACTGAACTCAGCCACCTGAACTGAACAATAATATTTAAATAGCAACTAGTATTTAAGAAGATACTTAATTGCATTAAAAAACGCAATATCATAGGCAACATTTTTGAAAGTTTTACCTTAAGTTGCTTGATCAAATCACATAGTCAAAACTTATCTAACCAAAGCCATAAATTTTTTTACAATTTCAGTAGGGTCTTTTTTTTACTTAATTCAGTTATCATCATCATCTTTTCTGCTTTTAGGGAACACTAGTTCCCTCATGCAAGAACTTTCCAGTCATTCAAGATCCACAGCCACTGGCTGTCAACCAACTTTGGAAAAGCCCATAGCATGTGGTTGGCATATCTAACCAGGGATAGCCTGGATCATTCTTCAGCTTAGAGGGCCAGCAGTAAGATCCAGGCTACCTCTATCTTGCTCTAACCTTGGAAGTTCTACCACCATCGCAGCGGTAATCTCGTCAGGGAAACATCACAGTCACAGCACAGGGACGGAGTGCCTACCTGCTTTCAGATGTTTGGCACGGATTTGAAGAGGTCCCCTTTCTTTCTTTTCCTGTAGGTAGGTAGGTTTTGCTACCAAAACACAGTCTCCAAGTTAAGGGACGCCTTGTCACAGTCTCTGTTTACTAAAGTTTTAGTACTAAACATATGGACAGCATGAACTGCATTTCAGTAGCAGATCATTTTAATGCAAATTGTGAGTCGGTACAATTGCAGCAGTAGCTAGGTATCCTATAAGAGACCTATAGCAAGATACCTATGTACAGAGTTTGGACATAAAAGCTGCAGATGATCCTTGCACAACATTTCCATTGTCATCCACAGAAACTCACTAAGCAAATAGTCAGAAACTAGTTAGATAACCACAGCGCAAAATCCAGGCTGTCCGCCACGCAACGCCTGTATCGGAATTAGGCCCTTGGTCTCATTCCTACCTATTCTATCGTCTTCTCTTCTTTATAGCAGAATGAATTGAAATAAGGATTATAAAAATGCACACCTTCCAAATGCTTAAACAATTGGAAAAAGTATAGTCAATCCAAACTCGTAACATGAGGTAGTGTTTCCTACAGACTGGAAAACATCCATAAAACCTATGACTTATGAGTACTTTTCTAGTTCCTTGGGAAGTTCACTGGTGTTTTAGCCTTTACATCTATGGCACAGGTTCAATGTGGATCCAGGCACTCAGATACTGAATAGTCATAAATGCCATACTTATTTTATTGTATATCTTTTTATATCTGGTAAAGCTTATATTTTTAATATAACAATACATGAACCTGTCATTTACACTCTTAAAATACAATGAGAGTCAGTAGCATAGATGGCCATTTTTTTCACTTGGTATAAATATTAATCTAAAGCTAATCTATAAATATTAATCCAAGGCACTCTTTCCCCGCCCTCCCCCCCAAATCCACATACATTCACATACATCTCCTTTGCTTTGTAGCCAAGTCCTAAGGCTGCATGTAGGCTTTCAGGGACAGAGATGGGCTTTCTCTGTTAGGTTTATTAAATGCCTAGTTCAGTCATCTCCTGCTATAAAACCGAGGCTCTCAGATGCCACCAAGTACGAGAGAAAAATAAACGCTACTAAGCATATTCAACTTTGCCACGGCCACTGCTGAGTTTTGTACAATTATATTCATTTCATTGTGACTTACATTTAAACTGTACTTCTAGCCTGCTTAAATATGTTAAAAATTATCCTGAGGGACCATAGTAAAATGTAGTCATGTTTATTTGTAATTGCTACAAAATGGTTTACAAAATTGTTAGTGTCTTTTATTATGCCTGCTACTGAAGCACTTGCCTGTTAATTAGAGAAATTTCAGCTGTCATAGCTGGCAATTATAGCTTCTGTATCACTGTCTGTTATGAATAGTCAATGAGAGCTGATTAATATGCATGAGTAGCAGTATATAGCGTGTGCATTGGAGCACAGTGCCGCAGCCGGAGCGGAGCAGCAGAGGGAGTGCTGTGTACTGCCAGGGAAGGAGGGAGAGCACGAAAGAAAAGAGCGCCGTTCCTCTGCAGCACCCTGTGCAATACCACTGTGAACTGTTTCGGTCCAGCCGACCCACCTAGGGCTTTCAAGGATATCTGCATGCATGCTTGCTAACAGAGATTTCTGTGGCTGCTCTGGTGAATAAGGGAGGTTATTCCTGCCACTTATTTAAACATGGGATGCAGTTTGTGCACTCTACAGAAGCAAGAAGAACAGTACAAGTTACTGTATGAAGTTTGTCAGGTAAAGAATTAGATTTCATTTCTAAAAGCAAATGTTCTCTTTTAGGCTTGTGACCACTGTTAATGACAGGGAAAATGGAATACCAAAACCTGCTTATACTAGTGGAAATGACAGGGGGTTTGCCTTATTTGATATGTCTATGATTATATTTTTACAATGTACCTTCCCATTCACACTTGCAAAACATCAAATATTTGAATGTATGCTATTATACATCAAACCTTTTACAACTTTACATCACAAAATCAGACACTGTTGTTAATTTCTCCAGTATGTATTAGGTAAAATCTCTTGACAAGGGTCATGGCTTGGTCACACGCTCTTTGAACAAGTTAGGAAAGACATGCCAGAAAGGCTTTGTATCTGTTTACGAGTACATACAGACACTTCTTTCTGTGCAATGCATTCATTCGGTGCTCAGTGTGGTCTTTAAGTGCCTGTTCCTGTCAATGTAAGTTTATGTCTAGTAGTTGTAGTTTTTGCACCTCTGCGTGTAGAAATACCAGCTACCAGAATAGTTAGATTTGACAGCAGATTAAAACTACTGCTCTGCAGAGCTTCATACATCAAATTACTCCTATTAAGCATCTGATAAGTTTTCTAAAAAATGTGATAAGACATTAACCTCTATTACAAAAACGTAATTTCCTGTTACTGCTTTTCCTTCTGTCAGTCTCTGAAATGTCTTACTCTGTCACATCTGAAGTACAATTTGGACCAAAACAGCGTGATGGAACCTTGCAAAGCGATGGCCAGGTGTTCAGGGACATACTCCTACAAATCTCTTTTGAAATAATCATATAGGCAGATAGCTTATGGTTAACCTCTGGAAACGTGAAGGGGGTTGTCAGTACAAACATTCCAGATAAACACAAACTACCCACATCCTTCAAACTGTACTTTATCACCTTGCCGTTCCTAAGGTGGTTTAGAATAAGTGGCAATTATCCCCAGTCACAGGAGCATTGGGCCGGTGGACATTTCCCAGCGCTGCCGTGTTGTGCGCTCGCCGGCAGAGGGAATTGCTCAGCGGTGCACAGGAGTGAAAGAAATCCTGTGGTCCTCACTGCGTTACCACCTGCATCTGATCCCAGACACTGATGTCACCGACAACAAAGCGAATAAAATATGTCGTTTCTATGTTATGCTAGTAGGGAACTGATTAAATTTTAAACACAGAGTTTGATCTAATAATTCTTGCTCACTCACCCAAAGGACGCTGACGCTTTGTGGAAGAAAAAAAACTTGTGAGAGCAAATAGGAAGACAGGTTTACTGTCATTTCTATTTATACTAACTCACTTCCACTTGCTAAGCTGCTATGCATGTGATGGTGGGAAGAATTTTAGAGGAGGGTAATCAGATTTCTCGGACATTATTCTGCACCGAGAACTAGTTTCAAATGCTGCCTGCAACAGCAGACCTGGTGCCAGGTATTGTTTGTGTGAATCCTCTGTTCAGATCAAGCAGTGGCTGTGGTAGTAGTTACTTATCCCCCAAGGCTGCCAAGTTTTCTGGCAGTCTGGGTTTGAGGACTATCAGTGAAGCGCAACAACCAGAACAAACCGAGACAGCAACAATTTAGGAATATTTTGATTGTTTAGGAAGCTTGCACAATTTTTGTAGTGAAATAAAGGTGGCAGAGAGCCTTTGCAAGTTACTGATGTCTCCTAACAGATGCAGGACAACATTCTTTAAATACGCGTCCTTAAAATCAGTCACAGGAACAGCCTCACTGATATCTGAGATGACTGAACTATCCGGTGCTGGCTGCAGGTGCAGATCCCTAGCAGTACTTTGGATTTAGAAATCAACCTGCAAAATGCTGCAACCTTGTTTCAGCAATGTGTGGAGCACAGTGCACAGCACTGGTGATTAACTTTAAGCAGGGAGGTCCTCTGGGAAACATGGTTGGAATACCCTCAGCTACCACAGAAGTGAGAGGTGCGTGTAATCCTATAAAACTGGGATTTCTAACATAGTAAAACCTGAATTATTTAAGACTATAATCCCTGATTATTCCAGAATATAAATTATTGTGCAGAATTATTTTAACAAGGTACTACTTTGATTTCTCCGTTTCACAAGATAGGAGGGAGGGAATTCTATAGCTTATGGAGTATGTCCCAATAATTAAATATCACTATAACTATAAAAACGCATCCTCATGTAACCTACACATAAGAGCAATCACTTAAAATTTAACAGTGAGGGAGATGAAGAATCATCGTCATTTAAAATAACAGGATATAAAAGACAAAAGTTTCAAAGTATGCTAGCAGTAACAAATACCTCTTACAGTGGTTCTATTTTGTATCATCCATGTAACCCTAATACCATGTGGTAAGATGACGTTACCATTTCTGAGAAAACTAAAAGAAGCTTTTTTTAGAGTCCGAGTTAGACAAAATTTGTGTAACTTGGTTTTAGGAAATATTGAATATTGTTACAAATAAATCCCTTTAGCCTTATTTTTTAAAAGTTCATGACTCTGAGATGTAGGAATTCAGAAAACACTTGCAAGAATTAATAATAATACATAAGTGCACTTTCTCTATTAGGCCAAAAGCTTTAGTGTGGCTGGGAAATTAATGCTTCAATAAATTACAATTCCAGAAGGTCCAGTACGTCTGGCTCCGTAAGTCCTCATAACAGAGAGCACAAAGAGGATCAAATATACCAGGGCTCAGGCTTTATCCCTTCCTCATCCATAGATAATTCAAAGAGATCCTCTTCATTAAGGGCTTTGGCACATTGCCTACGATTTCTTTTTGGGCCGCTGTGAGCTTAATGATGCAGAACAACGGTCTTCCCTCTTGTTGAACACATACCTTATTGTACCTTTAATCACATAATAAAAACCAAATTAAGACACCTCGTCATTAAAGTCTATTGTAGCTGTGCATATCAATGCTTTGTATTACAAATACAAAGGGGACTATGGCAGCTTGAAATCTTGATGCAGAACACTGTCACTGACGATAAGCGTCCTTGTGGCAGCAATGTGATGCATACAGTATCTCAGATGTATCTTGAGGTTTGCTTCCCAGTTGCATACAGCATATGAAATGAAGTAATTATATGCTATTAGATTTCGGTCTTCTAATGGAAATTTTCTTTAGAAGACTTTAAAGGGTCTGAAAATGGAGGGAGAATAGGGAAGAAAGAAAACCAGAAAATGGGGGGGGGGGGCGTTAGACCAGTTTTCCAGTTTGCATTTCCCAATGTTATCAGCTCCTATACAAACAATAACAGAAATAGGGGCTTTTCCCTTTGTAGGAAAATTCCTGGGGGACCAAAAAGTAATCTCCATTGAAGGAAACTTACAGAAGAATGAGTCACCTGAGATAGAGCTTTTGAGTTTGTAAAATAAAATAAAAAAAGATTAAGACCTCAATTTAAGAAACTTTCTCAGTACCTATTTCACACTAAGCACATGTTTACATGCAGTTTGGGAGGTAAGCACACATAGTGAAATAATTTCCTAAATGGCCACTTAATATTTCCAAGGATAAGAACATAGAATTTTAAATCACAGGTGACTCTAAACTGCACAGGCAATGCTCAAAGCTGTTTCCTGTGATTCAAGATGACGGAGTTCATCCAGTTCTCATAGTGGGAAGATATCATAAAAACGACCCATTAAAACTGGCACTACAAGCTGAGAAACCATGCGATAAGTGAGCATGGAGACTAACCCCTTCCTCCAGGCTGCCCGTCCAGAACAAGGATAGAAACGCTGGCAGGAAACAAGCTCACATTGCCACTGCCCTTGCTTCAGATGATCCGAGGTCAGAAGATTTCTGCCTCTGTGATTGTTGAGCTGGCACCTTTCACAAATACTAAAGTTCATATATAAATAAACAGTTGATGTAATGACCTTTTAGTGCCTTACTAACTTGAAAGCCCCGTTCACGTGCTTTTGGCCTGGCACATCTCTGAGACAAGTAAAAATGACAGTGTTAGTGAAAACAATAGTGGGCAAGCTGGATTTGTCTTCTAAACTAGACTAAGATACAATGCAGCCAAGGTTATAAAAGCATCAAGGCCAGCATACAAATTGCTGTGCTAATGAGAAGACAGTAGTGATGAGGAACTAACCGACACCGTACTTCATTGGCAACTTCCAGCAGCATCACTTGCGAGGAGACTATTCCTTCAGCAGAACTCACACACAAACCAGTTGCACTGGGCTGATCACTGATACAGCTCCCTTTGCCATTAGAATTCCATTCACTTGTTTAGACTTGCAAAAATTAGACTAAAGTAATCAGTCATTAAGAAAGCCTGATTCAAGGAAACAGTCTAACTAGACTTAAACCTACTGAGCAATGATGTTATCCTAAATGAGGGCCAAAATGAAGCTTGCCAAAATAAACATTCAGCTCAAAAAAAAAAAAATCTAATCAAAACTGTAAGATTTAGGAAACAAAAATAATTGCCTCTGTACATATGCTTTTCACACCCTCAAATTTAATTGGGCAGCCAGAGAATTAGTTGGTCTACATTTCAGTAGTTTTCCATGTTAAGACTAAACTGGTTGTGCCAATTATAGTGAACTGGTCTACTTGAAATACACTGTATGGCTTCAAATACTCCATGTACAGTCTGTGCTGCAGCTGAAATTAAGAATAGCATTGAAGTTTTATTCTGTCACTTCACTACCATTAAACTTGACCTCAATAACAGTTGTGAACCTATCACACTTACTTCAAAGTAGGCATGTGTTTGCTTAAACAAGATGTTAATTCCAAGGGCTTTGTTCTAGACAGGGTTTTCTACTGCTGAATTAGTTCAGCTGTAGAAAAACTCTGCTTGACAGACTGGAGACTCGTAATCTTCAGAAAACTGCCCTTTAATGATTGTGGCGCCTGTCTGTGGCTCAGAAGTCCCTTTTCTTAATTAGACATTTACCAGAAACTGGCAATTGAAATTTTCCTCTTCACTTGACGATGAATAATGCAATCCCTCTGTTAGGATTTCTCTGGAAGATACTCTTTATTGCATGTTAGAGGAATATTTTGGTCATTAAAGGAACATAACCAAGACATGATATGAAATAAACAAAATGCCTAATGTTCACCTGTGATATAAATGGGTAATTTGACCTACTGTGCACATGAAATATCTTACTGCTTCGTAATCTTCCTAAAATCTACGGTGCCTTCCTTCTTTACATTGAGCAGATAAAATGCTTAACCATAGCATAGATTTATTTGGAATTTTTTTAAGTGATAAATGATTGAAAAGATGAGTTTTGTAATGCTTTACACTTATACATCTGTTTAATGCTATGAAGCAGGTGGCAAGAAGTCACAAGGGAGAAGGCACTAGGGACAATCACTCTGTGCTTTACTGTCACATGTCAGACACGGGCTGGGAAAAAGGAAACATATGGAGTAATGAAAAAGTGCAGATTTAATAAATGCGTTTTGCTGTGTTCATTAATAACGAAACAAAAGGTCAGGCTTCATTTTCACTAGGACAGGGCAACTCTATGTTTATATGTACACTGGGATCATTCCTTTCAGAGACTCAGTGGGTAAACGTAAGCAGATCCAGCTAGCCCTCCTGAACTCACTAGCGAGTTAGGGATTTGACAGGAGAGTGGCAGACTTAATAATATAAAATGCACATAAACTTTAAACAAGACTACAATATTCACTACTTTAAACAGTGACTGTTGAAGGAAACCTTCCTATTAACACAGCAGATCTTTAGGCAAAAAGCCAGAGGCCACCATCTAAAAGAAAAATGGTAAACATCATGGCAGTATTTTCTCAGTTGTGTCAATACGGTGATAATTCTGGACATGGACATGTTGTAGGTGATTGGACACGCTGTCCACTGGCACACGAACTGGGCACTTCTTCATTTCATTTCTAATTGCTGAAACTTCTTCTGGCTTTACACCGAGATACCACCTTAGCTGCGTTACGTAGCACTCCATTTCTCAAACACTACCACCAGACTCCTTGGGAACACTTGAGAAATAAGTGTTCTGCATTACAGAAAAAGTAATTGTACAATCAGACTAAAACCATATTTGGTTTACGCATTTTCATGGATCGTGCGCATTTACACTGAGTAAATTAGCTCCTACAGCATCATTTTAGAGAAGGTGATCATTCCTATGTTGAAAGATCACAGCTGGTAAGAAAGCCTTTTTAAATTTGGTGCAACAGAAGCTCTTGTATCTGACCTAACAGCATCTGCGTAACTTCCATCAGTTTTAGACAAAAAAGGAGAATGAAGGTGTTTTTATCAGTAGCACACTAGCAGAATTCTAGGCCATGGTCAAGCAGCATGGACTGGAAGGGTAGAGTAAGGTGGTGGTGGTGGGACTCCTACCTACATGACACTGTCTGAGGTTAGTTTTCTTCAGCCGAAAACACTGCTCTACTTCTGGAAGCAGATGGCCCAAGAAGAGAAAGCCTACTCTGCAGATAGCAGGTAGCTCCTGAAGCAGCAGGCCCTCTTATTAACGAATCCACTTGGATCTGTCACTGCTGCTGGGTTCCCAGGTAGCAGCACTGGGTGTTTTTTGCATCTTTTCTTAGCATCAGCTTCAATAAGCCTTTTCAGCACAGGTAACTTCACAGCTATCCACAGTTGCTCTTTCCCTGTCTTACATCACTGAGACCTTTGTGGAAGAAGTGAGAGAGCGGGAGGATGGGCTCAAAAACAACAAACGATGAGCAACAGTGAAGAAATGGGAATGTTGTGAATTAGAATGGTCTTAGCGACAGTGTCTTGGAGATCAGCGTTCAGGTTTCAGTTGTGGTGTGCTCTCACATGACCCTGGGTAGATCACTAACTTGTTTTGTGTTTGATCTCATCTGTAGAATACTCCTTTTGTCTTTTTGCTTGGAGCAGGCTCTCCAGAGGAGGCACTGTCTTTTGTTCTCTGTTTGCATAGTCCGATATACTGCTAAAATAATGTTAGTATTATTTGAAGGCCTGGTCTATACACCAACTTGTACTACTCTGATTTTAATGTAAGTATGGTGTTAAATATTGCCAGACTGTCAGCTCTTTGAGCTGTAGGTGCTGGAAGGGCATAGAAGGGGAAAGCTCCTTCCAAATATGTCTTACTTTTACACCATTCTCAAAGCACCCCCTGCATGCCACTGCTGGAGAAAGGTGACTGGTCTACAGGGACTTTTGGCCTGATTCAGTACAAGAATTTTGCTTAAATCCGTGTAACATTACACCCTCAACTAAACAGATTAATATCTTTATGCTATTTACTATCATGGTGTATTATTTTAAACATAAATATAGAAATACATAGCTTTTTAAAAAGTTCTCATTCATAAAAAAGCTGTGATTTGCTGTACTAGACGAATACATAGGTTTTTGCCTCTTGAGAAAAGGACATTTGAGAAGGGCAAGAGCATTTCGATGTAACATCTCAGCAGAAGCAGCCCAAGGTGCCACACTGGAGGCATAGTGCTATACATGGGCAAATATAAAGAATGAGAGAAACCGGGTAATTGCACTTGCTGAATTCTGGTCATTAGTAATTCATTATTATTTATGGCTGTCATTTATACTTCACTCAGAAATATAATTGATTGGCTCCCTCTGGGTCATGCTACTGAAATGGCAGAAAGCGTCATTAAAAAGGGAGGGCCTGTAAACTTCTTTCTGTGTTTTATGTGGACCAGGGTTATTAAGCCATGAACAGATACACAAGAGATCACTTTTTTTTAATGCTGACAAAATATGAAAAAGTATTTCTGCCCTGATATAGTCATTTAACACGATGAATGCATATTTAAGAAAAGAGGGCTCCAAGTAAACTTTGCTTACAGAGAAAGTACAAGAGTCTCGGAAGCCCCAGCATTAGTCTAAATCTGTTTTCATTGAAGCAAACGATAGAATTCCCTGTGGTTTTATTTCGACTCATGATACATGGGAGCGGAGCCTGAGAATCCAACCAAAAGCAGGCACATTTTAGTATGCTATATACAGCACTAGCGCTGCCTTGTTAATACGTAAATGTGCTAATTACTAGCAGAATAAAAATTCCTTTATATCAAGGGTCTTTCTCCCAAGATTTTCCATTTGGAAGTTAATGGTTTAGAGAACAAATGTATTCTGTACTCTTAAGTAAAGAATTTTTCTTTGGTCTTAACTATTTTGTCATGGATGGCTCACAAGGCAGAAGGGAAATGCACACACATGGAAACAGTCTATTACTAAACAATATAATTCTGTTTTTTTGAAGAAGAGAGAGACTGTCCATATGAGGGAAATAAAAGAGGGATTAGATGGAGCTGCAAGAAGAATTAACCTATATTTTGAACCTTCTTTCTCCAATTCCTGAGGAAAAGGGGGTTTAGAAAATAGGCTTTTTGCTGCTCTAGTTTCTATAAAAATCTTTAAAGTTCTGCTGCTTTTTCTTAATATGCAGACTTCGTAAGAACTTGCTAAAGAAGTGAATTGGACCATAAAGAGCGTTTTAAATGGAGCACAGACGTCTGTAGTCTAACAGAACTAGCATTTTTATAGTGCACTTCCCAAGGATTTGCATGAATTTCTACAAAGAAAAGCTGCTTACTCATTCTTAAGCAAAAAAGTTTTTTCTCTGTGACATTTGTGAAGCACAGAAGAACCAACAAGCCGTACAATGCATGGAAACGTTTACCATTCATAACATTAAACCCATATAAATCAGTCTAACTTGATGGATGGAAAAATAATTTTCTTTTACTGAAACCTTTTTAGTTTCTGTTGTATACCACCAACATCCAGCAAACAACGTTTCACACTATTTAAGCAAAAATAAAGTACAAAATAATTATAACTACACACGGTAAACTCTTACGTGCAGGGATTTTCTGGCTTTCTCAACCTTTCAGTTAACTACTTCCACCAATGTCCAGTTACTTCATCTATACTACTGCAAATGATGTTTGCACATGCTTGAATGCAAAACTCCTCACCTACATTCATTGAGTGTCCTGCCTCATTCTCTTCTGCAAACCTCTTTCTAGCACAGCCCTGTCCTATTGCCCTTGCATCACCTCTCCAGGTCTGCAGGGCTCCCAGGGGCTTGTGTGCATGCCTCCCTTGTGACTGCAAGTGGGAAACTGGGAATCAGTTCGAGGAACGTCTTTCTTGTGTAAATAACCCAGGTGTGTAAATTCTGCTATCGCAGGAGAAGAGAAAGAACAGATACTGGGGTTTCCATAAGCATTGTATCAGAAGGAAAAGATAATAAGAATGGGTGGTAACCAGGAGGAAATTTTGTCTATGTAAACAAGTGGCACATTTTGATATACCTGAAAGCCCCCAGTTTATGTCTGCCATCAACAAAGTGGCAATTAATTAGTCTCCTCTACCCACCCAGAAAAATAAAACATGTAAATCGTTTACCTTGCTAAATAATTAAACAGCAGCTACTGATAAAGTGACATTTATGTAAAAGCACAACCGTGTGCTATCTTATCAAAGTACCTTCCTCATACCTCAAACAAAAATAAGACTGTCTCTTCTAGTAACAGGGTACAATTCTGTCATCTCAGTCATGGCTGCAAACTCCCATTGACTTGCACAGGAGGTCCAGCCGTGTCCTCGCAGCGTGAAGGCTGGAGGGCTCCCAGCCTCTGGACCTTGTGCCAATTTTGACCTCAGGAAGATTTGGCCTGAAATTAGCATCTAAACAGTGGCAGTTGGCTCTGGAATTGCTGGAGGATACCAAACCTCTCAGTACAATAATTGTTGAAGTAAAAGCATGTGTGTATGGTATAAACCAACATGAGAAAATCTGTCCTCACAAAAGGTATTTCACTGTGACATATATCCAGAATTAATAGAGAAAGAAGGAGATTTCAGCAGGAGGGATGCCAAATGCCTCGCACAGCTCTGACAGAGAGAAAAGCTGTTATATATCCAACACCTTACACACAGCACTGTAAAATTACATGGAAAGCCATGTCTTAGCTAGGTAGTGCAGATTCTTCACAAGCCAAAATGACAGGTTTTTTCCCTGTTTTTCTTCCTTCTTTCCTTGTTGATTCACCCATCACTGATTTGTTCTTTCTCCTCCTCTACTGGCCACGTGTACTGTAGCATCCTATATTCAGTAATACATATGCATCCAACATTAGATGATGCAGGTTCATAATATGTTGCATCTGGCAAGCTACTTAATAAGTAGCTACCAACACGAGAGAGATTTGAAAACAGACTCAGGAATGCACTTGGGTCTTACCAACACTACACCCAGCAAGATCCTACTGGACTTTTTACTCATTTATCTCCAAGGCAGCACTCAAACTTTTCCAGCCTTTTTCACAACTCTTAGAAGTTTGATCTTAAAGTATAGTCACATTGTATTTGTTGCTTTTACATCTCCTAACTGTCATGGGCTGTGTTCTTCAGCAGTTTCACCTGATGTTTAGAGTTCAACAGTGCAGTTCATCTGCTGCTTCTGGTTTTTGGCCAGATACAGCATATTGCCTTTTTTTTTAATTTATTAATTCCTGTTTATTTTTCTCAACATTTACTTCTTGGAAATAGGAATTAGTGAAAGCCCCATGATTGAAATGAGAGTTTAAGACATCATTTCCTTTTATTTATTTGGTGGGACCCTCCATTTGGATTTGTGTCATGGCCTCCCCTATTATACCTTGTTGCATCATCTCTCTTTTTCTCAATTATGAATATGTATCACATTTTACCTTAATTGACTGTGACAGCATTTTCCTTTCCATTATCAGAGTTTGGCCATGCCAATTGAATGCCAATGGCATGCTCTGCTTCCTAACATCTTGCTTTGCTATTGGACTCACCTCTGTTTCAGTCAGAGCCTGAACTAAGGCATCGCAAAGGCAAAACTCCCAGTGATTTTAGTGAGCATCAAATCAAGCTGAAGTGACTATTTTATTTTCATTCCAAGTATTCAAAGAAAACTTCTAGGAGACACTGACCTCCCAGACAGGATTATGCCATGTTTATCTATAGATTTCTTGCTGCCTTTACAACGTAGATTTTAGGTAGTGTGCTCTCTGCAGCCTACTTTTGTGCAAAAGTCTTTAACATACAGTATATACTTTAAATTACTATACTATAAATTAAAATACTATCAATACTATTCTATTTCATAATCATTACATAATTTCTATTAAAAAAAAATCAGGCATCCCTTCCTTATTTACTGTATGGTCTTAATTCAGAGTATTTATCTCTGTGTCTGTTGCAGTAGCTAAGCCTGCTATCTGGCTCCACCACAAATTTCATCAAGGTCCATTCAGTTCAGTTTAACTACATACACTTCAGTTAAACTACAGCTTTCTTCATATTCAATATATTTCCAATGCAAAGAAGGTCCAAAAGCTAAGCATTTCAACGTTTCAGACAAGTTAATTTATCCATCTTTTGTGCCATGAAAGATCCCATTGTCTTTGTCACATGGCATGTAAGGTTCTTAAGAAATTATGCATATTTGTAGGTTTTGGCAGTCTTCTGAAGCATTCATATGCATGGATTTCTTTTTTTTCTTGTGTTATTTCAGATGTAACTATTTATAAGGAAGAATTTTGCTGAGCATAATTCAGCAGCATTAGGAATAAAGTCTATGATTATAGAGCCATTTCTTTTAACAAAGTGAAACTGTACAGATATATTTATTGGCTTTTAAACACTAGGAATAATTGTTTGTCAGTTGTGACAAATTTTCCAGATAGAAACTAAACACCTTAATATCATCTATTTGCCAAAGTTTCAGAAGGACTCAAAATCAGGCACAAGTACCAATTCTACATGGACACCAGAAATCGGGCCATTGAGATCGTCCCAGTATATTTTTCTTCTCCATCAGTTTTGTGCTACTAAAAATAAAATACCAATACCTGCTACTTTTTCTAGACAAAAAAGCAGTTTAGCTCTGTTACACATAAGCAGACTTAAGAATTACTAGTTTTCATTATCCAAACATTTTAGCATTCCCATCCTCATGTCCCTTCAATGGAAAATTATATTATTGATGTGCTGGGATAGGAAATACTAAAAAAACCATAACAACAACAATACAGTGAGTTATGCTTTCATTTTACTATAATCATTGCCATCTTATCAAACCTGTGATATAAAACTGTATATACATCAAATATAAATCCCCTTTTAGAGTTATTTATTTACCATGCTCTGCAGAGTCCTAGTATTCTGAAATGCCCAAGCGGAGATTGTTGAAGACAAATACTCAGTGACATGCTCAATTCTGACTTGGAGCCAGCACTACAAGATGAAAGGTTCTAGCAGAGCAGCCCTGATGCCATTACTTACAGCACTTTTAACCCCCCTGGCCCCAGGTTTTCTCCAGCCCCTCCACTGGGGCTATCCTTGTAGCCAGTGAAGCAGGACAGGATGAGCACATGCTGCTCAATAGTCTCATTCACTGGCCAGTATCTACAGTTAAGCCACTGATGAATGGGCGTTTGGGAAAACCCCCATGTAATAGTTCTGCTGCCAGAGAGGGAACTCGGCAGCGGCTGTAGGCACACCTACAAAATGCTGAGTCTCAACCAAAAAGCCAAATGCCAGAAAGTCACAAACCTTTTCTACGCAAGGTCCCCTTTGCAGGAGGAGAGGTTTTAGATTAAAATTTAGCTGCCTCTTCTCCCTAATTCTAAGATCTGGTGTCACGTCCTTCTGCCTGGCTATGCAGCGCTTTTTCACTGCATTATCAGCCTGTAGAAAATGTAGTCAGGATACTACTTGGAAATAATCCCTGTGGTAACAACTTATGATACAGTCCAACTACCACCTGTTCTCTGCATGACATCAACTTGACTTTGAAGTTGTGATTATTTATAAAACAATTACATATGAAAGCACAAAGAGGATGCCAGTCCACAGATTTGCAGAAATAAAGTGTCCTAAGGAACCTAAACTAAAATGCAGGCCTGTACTAAACTGTCTGCAATCCAAGTTCATTACAATATTGGGGAATAAACTGGAAAGCTATCCTTTGCATGATTTTACCAGTCTTTAGCATAAAGATGTAGAAAGCAGCTCACATAAAAAGTTTCCTGCTCAAAAGTTATTCTGAGCACATTTCTGAAAAACACTACAATTGCTGCTATTTAGATTCTTTTCTTTTGACTGCTTGTTGGATTTAGTTGTACCAAAAAAAAAAAAAAAGAAATTAGGATGCACACAGTAAAATGTGCAACATTTAATTTGCAGCAAATAATAAAACTCGAACCATAATCAGCATTTCCTTTTTCCAGAGAAAACATTACACTGAACTTAATTTTACAGCTGTACAAATTGTTTTAAAGTAATCTGCTCAATTGGGCGAGTTAATGATATTTAATTTGACCAGGCCAAACTTTACATGCTATGCATTACTGTGAGCAATTGTGTTCAATACAAGTGTTTGTGTAATGTAAATGTAATGCTAACACCTTCCATTCTCAGCTGGCTTAACAAAAAAATACTGGTGTCA
This sequence comes from Buteo buteo, assembly GCF_964188355.1. Taxonomy (NCBI): domain Eukaryota; kingdom Metazoa; phylum Chordata; class Aves; order Accipitriformes; family Accipitridae; genus Buteo; species Buteo buteo. Next base: position 4,763,430 of record NC_134191.1, read on the forward strand.
TCAGCTCTCTAAGATAAACCAAAGATGACAGCATAAAGAGTGTTATGTGCACAAAGTAATTCAGCAGGAATTTAGCCTTTTCAATCTATTCTGCACTTGAGTTAACCCTCTTTATTATCACCCAGCTTTTTGCTGTGGGCAATGCATTAAGTGTGGGCTAAATTCAGTTACTGCGCTGAGTAATGTTACTCCTTCAGTTGCCCCACTTACTTTAATGGGACTAAACATGGCATAGCACAGTGTGAACTAAGTGCGATCTGATACAAATAAAGATAGCAGAGTCTAGACTTATATTTTAGACTTTTCAATCATATTCAAGAAGCTAACGTGGCAGTCACCACATTAGTGTACACTTCAGACATGTACAAAAATGATTAAATGACAAAGTAGCAGTCACCACTAATACCTGAGGCTGGACACTATTGCATCTATGTCCAATTAAGGCAATTCATTATTTTTATGCCTTGGAAAAAATAGGCTACTCTACCATGCACTTCCATGCAGAAGGCAACAGTTTCCACTGTGCAACTCACACCTCTGCTTACATATACAGTAATGCAATTTATCAAGTGAATAGCTAACTAGAAAGAGTACAATATAAGACATCCTTCATAAACAAAATATATCAACGAAGTATGCTCCTTGACAAGAAGGACTCAGATAGGGGCCCTCACTGTCAGTGCTAGTAGCATCTTCAGATCTCAAATTGCAGTTTAGCTCTACATGTCAGCCAACAACTTGCCCCAGTCCAAAGAACATGGTAACAATTATACAATACCATGATGCTTTAGGATTGTAATTTCACTATAGAGCTTTCAGAAACAAATTGCTCTGGGCAGCTTCTCTTCAACAGTTTCTTTTCAACTGTATTAAAATGCCAACAGTTTGCAGGTTAAAAGAGGATAAAAACTTAGTGGAGTTCCCAGTTGTTCCCACTATTTCTGTAATACAGTTTTTTGAATATGAGCCCATAGAGCTTTTGGATTTGCAGATGTCTCAACAAACAGGCCAAATGTCAAAAGAAATCTCCATGTTAGGCTGGAAACAGCAGGAAGTGGGCACACATTCAGTCTTTTCACCACAGTTCCCTTTTTTTCAGTTCTTTCCAAACTGCTCATTGTGTTCAGCTCCCTTAAAATTACAAACCTTACAAACCGTACAGTCAGAGACACAAGGAAACATTAAAATTTCTCACGAACCAAAACTCGAAATGAGAACTATGGTTTTGCAGCTTTATAAAAATTCTGACAAATATGACCTCATCTCTTCCACAGCCCCTGGGTAGACTTAGATACTTAAGGAAGAATTCATTAGAAACCATGTGAGGAAGGAAGCTAAGCATGAGTGAAATGCAAAGCCACAGTGGGTTGAAGTGCTCGTGCTCAAGACCTCTCTGGATCAGGAAGGACACCTCTGCTTGCCAAAGATTTGAAACTGTATGGAAGTGAATGCCTCATTTTGGTTTTGCTGCTGTGAACAGAAGCTTCACTCCTTTGAGAGAGGAGGGATCTGTGTTCAGATTCTCTTCTCATACCCCCACCTTCCATGGCCTGGCATGTCTGGTACTAGTAGTTCTCGGTGGGGTCTCTCAGTCATGTTTAGTAAAGGTGTTCTGTTATGTATAAGTATTCACTCAACCAGGAGACAAAGGTAGCGAGATCTGGGGATGGGAAATGGCCAAGCTACACAGACAAAAAGTTACTTCGAAAAAAAGCCCGTGATTGTTTTTTCCTTGTTATTTCTATTCACTATCCCAGTATGATGTCCATACCCATCCCTAAAATACAGTTTTTTATTACAGTGACTGAGCACTACCACCATGTTTCATCTGAAAAATTGTTTATCAGACACAAATACATGGTTTTGTAATTTCAGATCTTGTCCCAGTAGTTCTGTTGAGCAAAAACATTAAAAGATTAAAGAACAAACAAAAAAAAACCTAGAAAAATTACAGGAGAATCAATAACTTGTTCTGTTTGAACAAGGGCTGAGGGATTCTAACCTGCAAGAAACAAATGAGATGCTGGTTTGTACTTTAGCTCAAAGAGTGAGCCCAGTAAAATCTAACTGTCAAAATAAAAAGCAGAGCATAGGATTTGTAAAGTTACTGTAGTGAAAGGAGAAAATGAGAGATGTGTAACATTGCATAGAGTTCCTAGTGCTTGCTGTGTATACCTTTAGATGGAAGCCGAGACATAAATTAACAGCCAAAACTAACAAAGATATCCTCCACTTTGACTGTTTCTCTCATTGCTTTGCTTGCTTTCTTCCCACAGGTCAATGGGAAGGATTTATCTAAAGCAACACACGAGCAGGCAGTAGAAGCATTCAAAACAGCCAAGGAGCCCATTGTGGTGCAGGTCCTGAGAAGAACTCCACGCACCAAGGTCTTCACTCCTTCTCACGACTCTCAGCTGGTAGATGTGGGCACACAGACAGATATCACTTTTGAACACATCATGGCTCTAAGCAAGATGGGCTCACCTACTCCACCCGTCTCTGTGCTAGACCCATACCTTCTACCTGAAGAGTAAGTAACAGTTTGTGAAGCCCTTGAAAATCCTTGCTTTCCTTCATGTGACATGTTAGAAGTAGTTCACAAACTCACCTTTACTTGCTGGTGAACATGTACTTCCAGAAGTAGTCAGGATTCATACACCATGGAGCCATAACTCAAAACGTTTTCATTTTTTCTACACATTAGTAAGCCATTACTCACATGAGTAATGCCACTGAGTCACAACATGGCCTCGTAAAAGCTCATTTTTTGCTGGCATTTGATGGATAAAGTTATTGCTTCTTGTAATACCTCTCACTGCCTCTTTGGGTTGGTTATGTTTTAACTTTATTTTTTATGACTGCCATAAATTGTGTAATGCTAAGAGCTGCTACATTCTGTTCCAGTGTATTAATTACTTTATTATAACCCTGCAGCCATGTTACTCAAATAAATTATTTTCTAGAACTAAAATTACTTACTAGTGCTGTCATGGATGTTTTAGAATCAAATTTTAATTATTGTTAATGGTAGTTTGATGCTTTTGTACTTACAAATAAAAATTACAATTATCTCCTGGCACACACACCCCACACCCTCACACGCTGTTCAAGAGGAAAACAGCTCCCCAAGGAGCCCATGCAAATTGCCTGTCATCTTGCCATGCATCTCCACAAGGGAAAAAGCAATAGAAAGGATTCTGAACGTCCCAGTTGCTGTGCATGAGAGACCGTGATCTGGTCAATCCACAGCAATACCTGGGTTTGAGATGATCCTGTACACTGTGAGAGGCAGTGCTAGTGTGCACACGTCCTGGCTGTGCAGTACAGCTCTCGAAGGGGAACCCACAGACAGCCTGAGCTGTGAACATTGATCGGCACGCAAACATACCCCAGCGCGCCTCTCCAGACATCCCTGTCAGTGCTCCTAGGAAATAGGGTTTAACTACAAACAGGCACTGACCCTGTACTGCTCCTAAGTGACTTTCACGGCCTGTTAACATTCACACATTCAGCCAGGAACTGGGCTTCTGTGTGCAATGTCTGTTCCTTTCATGACTCTCAGTGCTGATCACTTGAAAGATAGTTCCAGTGGATATTACTGCATGGCCACCTATTCCCAGCCTATTGAAAATTCAAGCACAGCTGCATGTTTTAGCAGAAACGTTTGACAAAAGGCTATAGCTTTGAGCTTGTTTGCAGTGAACAAGCAGCAGGGCTTAGAGCACAGTGGAGAGGACACACTCTTAGAGCAGCTATACTGCATACCCCCAAACATGTTTGCAAGAGGGGCTTTCAATACCTGCAATTTTCCAACTGCAAAACCAATTACATTAGGAAAATGGCAAAGATTAATTAATGATGAATAATTTAGGTTGCAACATGCCTGCATAACACCAGCTCAGTCCTATCAAGTAACTTCGTATCGCCCCTTAATCGTTAGGCATAGATTCCAACTGCTAGCATATTCGGTGGCCTTACTCTGAGTTGTAGATGTTGGTCTTAACCACATAACCTGCCTCACGCCTATCCCTACGTATACAGGCAGTTAGCTATTCAAGTATGCTGTCACCCAGCATGTGCAAGCAAACAGTCATGTTTTTCTCCTAATGCTTCCTGTACCTTCTCCAAATCCCATTCAAATTAATCTAACCTATGTATAACAACTTGGGTATCTTAGCCAATTAGCAGATGCTGTTACATAAATAGCCTCACACTTACAAAGAAACATGTATCTAGTTAACAGAGAATTAAAGGGAGTTTACTTTCATTGCAGGAAAAAAAATCCGGCATAGAAAAAAGCGATCACAAGCAATACACTCCTTACAACTTCCAAAGTACAGACAGTGAAACTGTCAGAGAGCTCAAGTTGTAAAAAGCAGCATGCCAATAGCGAATGGCAATATGAAGAGTGGTGCATATTTAAATAGTATGTAAATCATTATGTGCAGCCTACTACATTCAAATCAATCAACAGAATGCTGTTGATCCAAATAGTTGGGTGACAAATTATTTTTATAATACAAAGTATTTGTGGTGGCAAAGTAACAATGCCAAGCAGCTAGGCAAGAATGATTTTACTTTCATGTGTGCAAATAACCTAAGCCCACAAGTAAATAATCTAGTATTCCCTCTCATCTTGAACCCTGGCAAACATCTGCCCACTTAGCTGTTACCTGGTATCCCTTCCCCTACTTTGCCACTATTCTCTCTGTATTTTTTTTCTCCAAGTCAGCTTTGCACTTGGAGAAAAATCATTAATAAATGCTAAGACTCTTCTCTCATTCATCATCAGGTGCCAAATGTTTTAGGCTCCTCTTATAATACCTGTAATTTTTGTTTAATACATTTATTGGCATAAATGGTATAGTGTATATGATTAACCACATGCAACTTCTTGGTGTGGTTTTTAGTCCATCATGTTCACGATAACTTGCTGTAAGCTTGGAATGGATTAATATGCTAACTAGAGTACTGAGTGCTGTCCTAAAACATACCTTTTTTTTTTCCAGCCATCCATCAGTGCATGAATACTATGACCCAAATGACTACATGGGAGGAATTCATCAAGAAATGGACCGAGATGAGTTGGAATTAGAGGTGCTTAGTCTTTAGTAACTATTTCATTTACTGACAGTTTAACATGTATATATCACTGTCTTTATATTGTATATAAAGTGAAAAGACACTTCAAAGCAGGTGTTTGTAATAACATTGCTCATTAGTTACTTTGCAGGTTGCAAACCTTAATGATACCTTTAGAAATATATTTAACTGTGTGCCATGGGCTGATAAGCCAGAGCTTCAGCTAACAAATTAACATAAATAATGAAGTCATTGATTCCATTAATTAAACTCTGTATAACCATCCTGATTTAGACTTTCTGAAAATCTGAAACACTTTGCAAGTTTGCTGAGTGGCAGGACCTGTTCCACATAGTCACAGTAAAAATGTGTGAGTTTCCCTTAAATACTCCCCAGCTGAGGAACAGATGTTCTCGATCATATAATTTAGAAGTATTTTAAGTTTACAAGACCAGAATAGATTTGCCACTATACTAAGCCGTTCCTCCCCTTTCATTACTGAAAAGTTACACATGTATACATATGAAATTATAGATAATAAAAGTTGAACCAGTCATGAAGGTATGCAAGTCCATTTTCCTGCCAAATCTTTAAAAATTACTTGTGGTTTTAATACTTGTATATCCCATCAGAAGTTCATCTTCAGTTTTCTCATTCTTAATTTTAATAATGTGCTCCCAACCATTCAGCGTACAGCATAGAAATTCTGGGCCTTAGTTCTGCAGGACACTTAAGCACCGATACTGACCCACTGAAGTGTTTTTAATTGTTTGTAATAAATAGCAGTAAAGTAAAAAATACTTCTAAATACTGCCAACAATGTCTGACCCAGCTAATCCATTCAAGATTATCAGTAAGTGAAAAGTTTACTCTTAGCTTGCTTGCACTTCTATTTCTTAGATCCTGGTCCTGCTAACACTTATTTGTCAAAGCAAGCGATGCTGACCTGTCTGTAGCTCTGTTTAGATCAGTGGTAGATTTATCAACAGCTTCAATGGGAGCAGAGTTCAGTCGTTCTATGAGCACGAAGTTGTTCCCTTCTATGAAAGTGTTTGCAGGATCAAGGACTAAAACCCCATAAAAAGTTTGCAAGCTGTTCTCAGATTCTGCAGATCTGGTAGTAATTCATCTCTGTATACAAACGCAAATCAAAGTCAGGATAAAATCAAAGTGCCAGTAAAACAAATGCTGTTTAGTAGACTTCAAGGCCTTACTTTTCAAAAAAGTGCCTTTTTTTTTTTCTTAAATAAAAACAAATGCAATATAGATTTCAGTCTTAAGGGAAAATGTAGAACAAATTAGTATTTGCTGCCAGTGTCTTTTCAAAATCTATCTTTTAGGAAATCTAATATTGTGGATAAATTATATTGCTTCCATTAGAAGGTCAACCAGTTGAGCTGAAAACAGTTTAAACACATGCACTTCAGTAGCCAGACGTTAATATGCCTTAAACCACAACATTAATAATTTTGACATTGATATAGTACTTGATGGCAAAAGGTGATCAGCTCAGTAACACAGGGAGATGAACATTAGAAAAGTCTCTGTAGCCTAATAGTATTTCTTAAAAACCACTAAAGATGCTTGTTCAAATTGTAGAGACTATGATCAATGGTAAGGTCAAAGTGCTAACAGGGACTCAACTGGCTAGTTGCTTTTTTGTTTGCCTTTTGATAGATATGTTTTAAAAGACCACAAAGGCACTGTTTCATTGACTGCAGCAGGAATGTCTAAAGTAAGAAAGCCATCAAGTCAGCCTTCTATGTTTCTATGTCCATAAAATGTGCTTTGAATTTAAATCAGAAGCTCCTCATCTAAACTTTTATGGTCTATAACTGACTGGTTAGTGATTTGTAACAAGTAAACAAGACAAAAACAGTGAAATACCCAAGTTCACAGCAAGCTTCTAATGTAAATATCCATAGGAAGGAATTTATGCTGGCAGTATTGCCGAGACACCAAAATTGTGTTCTCAGTTTTCTCTCTCAACATTTATCTTAAAATTGATGACTCAGAGGTAACTGCCATATATTCCCTACTACAAAAATAAATAAATACCATTTCTTTTCTTTTGAAGTTCACATGCCACAAGGAAAGAGGGACTAAATCCTGAACTACTATTTTATTATAAATTAAAATTACATTCATTCTTCACAGAGGCCCAGCCACAAGTCATTTCAGGCTCATAAAGGAAGAATAATGTCACTCCAGGATTCCCCAGCAGCATTATGCGTTAATATGTTTATTCAAACAAGTCTGTCCAGCTGTCAGACACACAGCCCAAGTGAGGGCTTTCTCAGTGTGTTAATTTTCTCCCATTACAAAGGAGAACATTCTACATCAAAAAGGGGGCTTGTTCTCTCCTATTTGATTTTGTGTCTTTACCCTTTCCTGTATGCAACTTGTATGCAGGTCTTGTTTTCTTTCTGAGTGGAGAACTGAACTCAGCTGAAAGGCTAGTTGAGACTAAGTAAAGCTTGGAGATGAAAAACTACATGAAATGTTCGCTGACTGCTAAGAAATCTCCCTTCTGATACTCTCACTCTATCTTAGACAGAAGTGAAGTCTTCACATCAAAAGACTGTAGAAGGACAACAGATTCATTCAAATAGCTTTTTGCCCTCCCAGTGCACAGCTCCCACAGCGTTCCCGGCACAAAACCACAACATCTGTTCAGTGAAAAATTAACACTAAGCACCAAAATCCGTGCTTCAAAATTTGAAATTAATACTTCACTGCTTTTAGGAAACCATAAATAAAAGCTGAGTAAAGAGGGTTTCACGCTCTCCCCTTTACTGTAATTTGCTACTTTGGTTGAAAATTTTCTTTTACTTCTCCAATAATCTATTTGCAAGGGAGGGAAGGAGGTGAGAGGTAACTATTTGAACATGGGAATCCACAGGCTCCATCACAGGCACTCTGCAATTTTTATTCCATCCTGGTTGTAAAGCGTTTGAAAGCATCTTTTATGTGAATATATCTCTTCTCAATGAAAACTCCCGCTCTGTGGGGAGTCGCGCTGATCAGGAGCTTCTCAAGGCATTAATATGTCTCTGAACACAAAGGACTTCAGCCCTAGCAGTCCTACTCAGGCAGTGATCAAATATGTAAAGGTTTAAAAAGCAGTACCTTCCTTCAGCTTCACAACTGTACTTTGTAAGACAAATATTTCTATGTTCTGTGTTTGGAACAAAGCCAAAAGTGGTAAAATATTTCAACTTGCTGTCGAGCTAATACTGAAAGGTTGTCCTCCCTTAGCTCTCTAGAGGACTTCAACCTGGCCTTAACACCTCTAACTGCATGGGAAAGCTCTTAATCATGGACCATTGGCCATCTGCTTGGCAAAGAGCCTGGGCATCCTTCAAGTTACCTTACTTAGGCATCCTAAATCTCTTTTCATCAGGGTGGAAAGCACTTTTCTTCAGCCTTCCCCAGCACCACTGGTGACTTAAGCAAGACCAGTCTTTATGGTCCATCAGAGAATTACCATCATAGAGCTGGGCTGGCACAAGAACAGATTTTTGTTTCTTCTCTAGGGCAAAGAATTATGGAAAGAAAACCTGTTTTATAAAATTTTCTTCTCTGAAAAGTGGAGGAATGGCATTTTTGCTTTTTACTGATATTGAAAACCACATTTATGTGACAAGACAAATGTAAAGATCACTTTCTTTAGCTTCAAGACAGCAAGAACAACAGTTTTCCTCCTTCTGTACCAGGGTCAGTTGCCAAAAGGTAGTGAGAAGGCCTCATGCAGTATAAAAGGAAATAGTTCTTTATATTTATTTCCCTGACATTCTTTTATGGGTGAAACCTGTTAATGGAATGGCAAAAAAGTGTGCCCTGCTGGTCAGGTATGTCAGAAGCCAGCACAAAAAAATATCCCACCACTTTTTAAAGAGAGACAAAAGGACAGAGTACTTATCATGCAAGCTTTGGATAATGCTTTGTGAACGTTTGAACTTTTATTACCCATCATTGTCCTCTCATTTCAGATTTCTACTGCTCATTTCTGTCTTGTTAGAGAAAGGACTTTGATTTTTATAAATTTGCAGGCAGGCCATAACTTTAAATCAGCAGTACTATAATTCAATAATCTCTTGCAAATGAAGGATCTTCTGAGCTTATAGAGGTTAATTTACTATTATCACTTACTCCTAATTCATTATTATGAGCGGTTGCAGGTATAATGTCATAGTGCATGTTCATTTCTTCTTGTCTTGCTAGAAATGCCATATGGATTTCAGCAACTAGCTCTTTGAGCCCTCTTTGGCTCTACATTTGATACGGAGCCAATGATCTTTCAGACAGTTCTCTTGTGCAGACTCTATTTTGAAATAGCATACAAATGCTTGTCTTGAACATCTCTCAAAATGACACTTTTACCTGATCTAAAGCAGCAGATTTTAATTATCTGTGTGTGTAAAAGTTATATCATATATGAAATTTTTACGTTTATCATGCTAACGCAGCCCCAGTGTTATCCCACTTTGTGGATACCACCATTGTCTGCTAACTAATTTCTGCAGATCTAGACTAGGTGTTGAATACTTCAGTGTCTCCCTTCTGCAATGTAGGTGGCCGATACATTTCATATTATTTTATGCAGAGCTCCTTACAATAGTATCTGAGCCCCAGTTGAGCACTAAATATACTTTCATCTCAAGACTGTACAGTACTAATCTGAAAGAGCACGTGTTTAGCAGGGTCTCTGGAAGCAGTCCAGCTGCTGCTGTGCATGCAGCAGCTGCTCTCTTGCAGCAGGAGCGCAGAACACTGCAGGCTCACAGGATCAGGCCCCTGGGCTGTCCAGGAGTGCAATGCTGGAGACAGAGGAGTAAGAAATGTCAAGTCCTGTGGCATTGCAAACACATGAACTTACACCTTTGAAGTTCTCTAGGCCCATATTAATTCCTACTGTTTAATTATTTCCTGGTACAATTAAAAAAGCTACCATAATACCTGTATTTGCAGGTGCCAATTTTCTATTTTCCCCTTTTATGTATCTGTTCATTACAGACTTGACTCTGAATGGAAAATAAGCTTTGCTTTGAAGATTCTGGTGTTGATTCTTCAACTCCAACTGGAATTGCACACTTTTATCTCTCAAATATTTCAAACCTTTATGATTATATTAAAACTTCACTGACGCAAAGACCCACAGAAAGCAGCTGTTCCTATCTTTAAGTTCACAAAATTATCATATTTGGGTAGCATCAAACCCACTTACTCTGTTCCTAGCAAGGACTAGAGGGATTGTACCCAAGAGTAAGTCTGTCAACTAATTACTCATAAAAATTCAGATTCTAAACACCTGCTCTAAAAATTTTTTGTTTGCTTTAGCTTTTAGCTGCTTTATTTGAGAGTGTTTTTAAACAATATATATCTGTTTTCCTTTTGAAATATATATTATTTACTTTACTAGATGATTTATTACCTTCCAGTATATCACAGGTGATATCTTGGATGGTGCATTTTAAAAATAAACCCATACTTATTTTTTAATTATAATAATACCCTTTACAGTTGTATATTGTTGGAAAAATACCTATTGTTATTCAAAACACGTGGCAGGTAAGAATCAAACTAATAGTTTGCTCCCTCCTCTCCTTCCACTCCAAAAGGTGCTGGCAAGTGCTTATGGTTACATAGGGTCTACTTAAATAATGGCCAAAGTCACCATGGTTTTTTGTTTGTTTTTACAGGGTTCTTTTTAACATGATATATATCATTTTCATAGCCAGTATGACAAACAGTAGAAAGAGCTACAGCACTGGTTTCTTTCCACTTTTTCATTGCCATATTTTCAAATTATTAAACTATATAAAAACTTTCCTGAAGACATGAAATCTTTTTGTTTAAAGTATGCAGAAAATATGGGAATCATTCTAGGCCTGCATTAGGCCCAATTCACAAATTTCCTCCTCAACCCCAGTTTGCACCATGATTAATTGCAGAATAAACACATTGACTGTGGTGGCATTCCCAAGGATCAACTGAGATCAGAATCGAATCCACTTTGTCTCATCTTTTCTTCTGAAGAATTTCCATCTCCTCTCTAGAAAGCCCCCAAAGCTTTAGAAATCTGAAAAAATAACCCAAACCCACTATTAAAGCATTGTGTTCAAACCTGTAAGTAACAAAAGAGGGAGAAAGAGAGCAGCAGTTCACCATGGATACTATTGATTGAAGCCATTTAAATACCATCTGAAATGTCACTGACATTTACAACTACGTTTCTTATAAAAAAAAAGAAAGAAATTACACATGTTGACAAGTAAATAACACGAGATTGCTGATCTTGGCAGCTGTCATCTAGACATGCCAATAAATTATTCATATCATCTTGTTTTATTGTCTTGCCCCTTACAAATGGCACAGCGCAGGTCAAAACAGAGAGACGTTCAGAAATAATGAGTCGTGTTATCAGGACTTTTCCCCTGGAATGGACAGGTCCAAGCAGAAGCGCGTGGTTCAGGGTCTGCCCTTGGGCTGGGACAGCCCTTAGATCCCACACAGGCCATGCCTCCTTTCTCAGCCTGTGTCCCTTTGCCCCCTCTGCCTGGTCCCACTCTTTCCCTTTGCAGCAACAGGGCTCGAGCCCCACAGCTGCCTCCTCCATCCTGCCTGGCGTTATCTGCAGAGGAGCGGGACCTTTCAAAACCTCGCTCGCTGCCAAGCACTCTTCTAAGGGAAGTAAAAAACCACAACTGCAGCTGCTATTACACCTCTACCTGTGAAGAAACATCCTTCCTCCCTATAGCAGCATCCTCAGGACTGACAGAGCAGTCGCAACAAGCTGGTTAAGCGCGTTAGGCTCCCCAGGGTCCTTAGGGTCCCGGGATGCCCCTCGGAAGCAAGAAGGCAGAGCTGAAAGATGCTACATGGATGGTCACGCTGACTGTGCACCAGCCAGGGGCATCCCACAGCTTGTGGGCATCTCCGTGGGTTTTACAACCCTTTATACCAACCAGTGTCACAGAGCAGCAGCAAATGTAGGAAAAAAGTAACCCAGGTGAAGTCTACGTGGAAAAACAACAGAGGAAAAACATATATTTTTAAGATGGCTTAAATGTCTCCAATACTAACAAGACCACCAAAGAGCACTAGAATGATAAACCATGACCTGCTAAAACCAAACCCTTGCAAGATATTGAAGTGCTTATTATATTTCTATTGCCGATACCAAATGCTTTGCTGACAATATATTGATCTTCAGTCACACTTTTGAGAAATTTATTACATCATTTCATGAAAATTACACAAGTTAATGTAATAGAGTATTATATTTTTCTCTGAAAAGCCAGAAAATTTCCCTGCTTATGAGGAAATATATATCAGCTGTGGCAAATATCAAAATCATACTTTATAAGTATTTTAGCATTTGAAGTCTTACCACTACATGAAATATAGGCAATTTTTCTTCTTTAAGATCAATAAAAGGTCTGTTTTCAAAATGACTTCATATTGATTGAAGGGTCAAAAATGCCCCAGGTATTGATTGTCTGCATATAATCACGTTTTGCTCAGTAAGTTAACCTCATCTACAAGTGAAAAGAGATCCACTATATCACTTAAGCAAAATATTTTCATTGTATTTGAAAAATTGCTTCCATCAGTCACGTGTCTCACTGACAATGTATTTTCTTTTCCTTTTTCTTTTTTTTCTGTTCTTTGGGGTTTTTTGGTTGTTTTGTTGTTTGGGTTTTTTTAAACTCAGGAAGTAGATTTACATAGAGTGAACAGCCAGGACAAGCTTGGCCTTACTGTGTGTTACAGAACGGATGATGAAGATGACATGGGTATTTATGTGAGTGAGGTAAGATTGAGCTGATTTCCTTAAGATACAATTTGTCTTTTAAACAGCAGTGTTGGGCATTTAAGACATGCGTCTTCTGTTTGTACCATGTTCGAAAAACAGCCAGAATGCAGTAATTGGAAGAAATCTAATTATCTTTCCTCTTCTCCAAACTGAGTGAAATCCTGCATCCACTGAAGTCAAACTTTGTTATTTTAACATTTAGTGTTCATTTTTCCTCTAACACACTCTCAGCATTCAATTTCAGATGACAGTTTCAAAGTATTTTTAATATATCCACCCCTTAAATTTTTGTTCTCAATTATTCCAGAAACAATATAAATGGAAAAAAAAAATCCACCCACAGACATTTTTATTTACAAAGATTTGGGGCCCATTTGCTTCTCTTTGCCACCTTTCATGAAATAAGTAGCATTTTATACATAATCTTTTTATCATACAGATCCATTTCAAATTAGTAGCAGCGGTTTGAGGAAAAACTTGTAACTAAATCTAAAATCTTCCATTTAAATGCATCGCTTAAGACATAATCCTTCCTGTTCTGTATGCAAAAACTGGTTCTAATCAGAGCACTGTGTTGTAAAGCAAAATGTGAAATTATGAAGTAACTCAGTATCATACAAACATGATAAACCTACATTCTCTGAAGACACATCTCAGGAAGAAATGTTTTGGGTTTGACTTGATCATTTTAATTTGCATTTCACTTTGTCTGACATAAGCAAGGAAAAGTCCTGTAATTGTTAAGCAAGACGTAACAACCACAGATATAGCACCAATGACAGACGCACTGACTTACAGTATCAGTCATATTACCAATACTGGGCTTGCTAGGGGAAGTAAATACTGAGCTCTCAAACCTCCAAAGCACTCACAGTTCTCTTGTTTTGTAGATTGATCCCAACAGTATTGCTGCAAAAGACGGTCGACTCCGAGAAGGGGATCGCATTATTCAGGTACATGTGTAAATGGTTGAAAGTCTGCTAACACACTATAATCTGCTGCAATGTCTTTATTTCAGTATAACTTTTACAAAGCATTCCCTTCAGAGTGGTATTCATATGCTTCTCTTAACTTTCTGAGGATATTTCCCTTTCCTCTGCCATATCTCAGTCAGATTTTGATAGTCCTGTGCAGGTAAAGCCCTATGTTGGCCCTACCCCGCAGGCTAAGCGTTTTGTCAGCAGATTTCATCTGTTTCCAGCACATATTCTTATAAGCTTCCATTTTTAAGTCTTCCTTCTACCACAGAAACCCTCTATTTTGGCCCAAGTAATTACTCCCCTTTGCAGAATCTCTCCAGGCTGCCCTATTTACTCACAGGGATGTTAGTACTTGTTCAGCAGGCTGAACACCCACTGCTGTGTGCCAGAACAAGTTGTCTTTCAGGTGCAACAATTCTACACCACAGGGGCTTTGTGAGAAGTGGTCTATCTTCTGCACAGACACTAACACAAGTAGAGGTCCACACCCCATTCAGTCTCTGGGAGCAGCATCCACACCCTCACCTGTCCCACACAAAGGTGTTCCTGTTCCTTTCCACCCACCAGACCTGATGTTATGATTCTGCTCCTGCCCAACTCTCCTCCTCCAGTTTCTGTCCTCGTAGCAAGGTTCTGCACATCACGCGCAGAGGCGTGGAACAGCTTCACGTGTCCAAACCAACACACTTGCCCAACACTTACCTGAACAACATGGCTGGAGATGAAAACAGGGACTGTGCCTGGCCTGTGCTGCGCCAGCCATGCAGTTCTGTAGAGCTCCTCTCAGCAGCATTTAAGTATCCCTATGAAAGGATTTCTTTCTGTTGCTCTTTTCTTTGAAGATCAATGGCATAGAGGTACAGAACCGAGAAGAAGCTGTGGCACTTCTCACCAGTGAAGAGAGCAAGAATATCTCCTTACTTGTTGCAAGACCAGAAATTCAGGTACTGTAGCAACAATAAACACCTCTTGAGTCTTAATTAAAAGAGTTGCTGTTTTGTAGAACACAGTTCTGAAGAATTTTAACCTACCTAAAATGGTATAATACAGTTTGACTGGACAGGTATATGGTCTAAAATAATGGAATTCAGCAGTCATGGTACTTATATTTTTTTTATATATTAAAGTTCAATTTATAAGACGTTTGGTGATTTATATCTTCTGCAATGCAATTACAAACATCAGTGCAAGGTATTATGGATGGTTTCAAGCCATAGCTTTGAAGAACATACTGAACTCTAATTCCTATACCGATTGATTATTCATTCATTAAAACACCTATTCTTTAGCCCTTTATACACCATCTCTTAACGTAGTTAAATACTGTCAAGAAGCATCCTCAGCTGTAATAAAAGGTTGAATCAGATCCCTTTGTAGAGCAGGGATTAGCACAACAAACATGTTGAACAAACGGCGTGACCACTATTGTTTGATCTGGTTTTGCTCCTCCTGCTACGAGAGCAGCCCTTGCCAATGCACCTGGAGACACAGGGTCAGGCTGGTGACTATCCTGTTAGCCTAGATGTTTCTGACCCTTCCCTTGGGGATAACTGAAGCTGGGAGTAAAAAAGTCTTAGAGATCCCTAGCAAGCATTTTTCCCTCTGCCCCTTGATGCTGCCTTGCAAGCGGTGTGTTCAGGCTTTGGGCTCTGGAGTATTTTTATACATCCTAATCAAGTCATGCCCAAAACAAAACAGCCCCAACTCTTAGAATGATTTCCATGGATGAAAAGCCTGGGTTTGTTTCATATATAAAGGGCTGTTGAAGATAAAACCATGCTGCTGGAGATGGAGGCAGCTGTGGGGGGAAGTAGGACAGTCAATACCTGCACTTCGCACAAGGAGATGTGTGCTTCTTCCCAGAACACAGCAGCACTGTCACAGGAAGGAATCTCCTAAGATTTCCCAATCATTTTGCACAAAGAAGGAACATAATTTATGTCAGTCTTCATTCTTTTGACAACATTTGGTTTGGTTTTTCCCTCCCTTTTCACATAGCTGGATGAAGGATGGATGGATGATGACAGAAATGATTTTCTGGATGACTTGCACATGGACATGTTAGAGGAACAGCACCACCAGGCAATGCAATTTACTGCCAGCATGCTTCAGCAGGTACTGCCGTTCTGTTGTGCAATGGTGTCAAAACTTCACATTGCACTCAATATTCCAATACTGAGCTTGACTGAATACACTTAGTGTCTCGAATGACGATCAAGGCAAAAGGACTTTCTGTAAAGTCAAGATATGACTATCCACAAACTTTATCTTGGGAACCAAAATGTTTACTTTGCCTCTTACGACAACACGACCACAGTTCTAAGAAATCCACCGTTCTGGCTGTGGTCACTGAGAGAAGTACAAGCTAGGTGTATGGTAGATATAGCAGGCAGAGAGCTAACTTACAAAATTTCCTATTTGATATGCATGCACATAGTGAAAACAGCCTCCCTCCCAAAACCTTAAAATCCAACTGGGGAACTCAAGCAAAGTCTGAAATAAGGTCTATATGTGGGGAGAAAGGCAAAGAAAAAGTTTTTACATAGCAAAGTTCATGCAGCGCCACAGATTTGGTCCTATATTTCCCCATTGTTCTGCCATGGTTAATGCAATCGTAAGAGTTCATGAATAGATTTTTGTCTAGAGTTTTCTAAAACTCTACATCCTCTGTGGCATCCACATGTTTTGGAGGCATATTCTCACTTTGGCACCACAGTAGAACTGGATACTTCTGTGCACCTAAGTGGGAGAAGAAGCATTTTGAAAATGTGACTTCTACCACTGTTACTATATAACTGAAAAGCAGACCTCAGGTTCTTCTGAAAAGGACATCCACAGCAGGCTGCGTTTTTGGTCACCATTTCTATGTGTTCTTAGTAATATTCTTTCCATACAAGTAAAAGACAAAGATGCAGAAAGGGTAACAAGTGACAGATTGAGAGATTAAGAAAACTATTAAACACCCTGAAACATTTCATGTCCTTGCAATAATCTTCTATTTCTGTCTTTTCATTTTTGCTGTTAGAAGAAGCATGAAGAGGATGGAGGTACCACAGATACAGCCACTATTTTATCTAACCAGCATGAGAAGGACAGTGGTGTGGGGCGCACAGATGACAGCACTCGCAACGATGAGAGCTCCGAGCAGGAAAACAACGTGGATGATCACACCACCTCCTCCAACACTTTAGGGAGCCAGAAGAAGCTGACTTACAGTCATGACACCCTAGGAAGTGGCGATATGCAGTTCAGCAACGAGTCGTTTATCTCAGCTGACTGCACAGACGTCGACTTCCTTGGCATCCCTGTAGATGAATGCGAGCGATTCCGGGAACTGCTGGAACTGAAGTGCCAGGTGAAGTCTGCCAACCCTTACAGTCTGTATTATCATAACAGCACGCTGGATATGAGCAAAAGCGACCAAGAAAGTGTTGACAGAGAGCTGGAGATGCTGAATGAGGAGCTGCGCAATATTGAGCTAGAGTGCCTGAATATTGTGAGAGCTCATAAAATGCAGCAGCTGAAAGATCAGTACCGGGAGCCCTGGATGCTACATAACAGCGGGTTCCGCAACTATAACACGAGCATTGATGTTCGCAGGCACGAGCTCTCAGACATTACAGAGCTCCCCGAGAAGTCTGACAAGGATAGCTCGAGTGCATATAACACAGGGGAAAGCTGCCGAAGCACACCACTCACACTGGAGATTTCCCCTGACAATTCGCTGCGCAGAACTGCAGAAGGCATTAACTGTCAAGGTAATGAGGGGGCAGTGGCATATAATGTCTCCCAAAAGAATTTATTTGCTAGCTCAGAAAGTCATGAATCCAGCACTGGTAAATGCCATGCCTCTGCTAAAGATCCAGACCTTGGCAAGCAGCTGGAAAGCAAGGAGAGAAAAGCCAGTGATGGAAGCAAAAGCCCTACTCATGGTCAAAAACCTCCTGGCTCCTATGTCTCCCCGTACCATCACTCTCCATATAAGCACGCTCATATTCCTGCTCACGCACAACACTATCAGAGCTACATGCAGCTGATCCAACAGAAATCAGCAGTGGAGTATGCACAGAGCCAAATGAGTCTGGTGAGTATGTGCAAAGACTTTAATTCAAGCCAGAGCGAACCGAGGATGGAGTGGAAAGTCAAGGTCAGAAGCGATGGGACCCGCTACATTACAAAGAGGCCAGTCAGGGACAGGCTGCTGAGAGAACGTGCCATAAAGATCAAGGAGGAGCGCAGTGGTATGACTACCGACGATGATGCCATAAGTGAAATGAAGATGGGCCGTTACTGGAGCAAGGAAGAACGGAAGCAGCATTTAGTGAAAGCGAAGGAGCAGAGGAGGCGGCGTGAGTTTATGATGCAGAGCAGGTTGGATTGCTTAAAGGAACAGCAAGGTGCAGAAGAAAAGAAAGAGATGAATATCATTGAACTGAGCCACAAAAAAATGATGAAGAAGAGAAATAAAAAAATATTTGACAATTGGATGACAATCCAAGAACTGCTAACCCATGGAACAAAGTCACCAGATGGTACACGGGTGTACAATTCCTTCCTGTCAGTGACTACTGTATAATCACCATTGCTAAGTTATGTACATAAACCACTACCACTGGGGTAGAAATCAATGCCTCGTTCAATGTGGCAAGATTTTTGTATATAAGATACAGTCGTCGAGTTTATAGTTCAAATACTGAACTCTACAACTGTGGGTGCCAGGATCTCCATTATAAAGTGGAGAGGAAACTTGCCCGTCTCCTTCAAAGGCAATATTAGCAGTGCTTTTTGCAATACGGATTGTACTTTTTTACTTGTTACCTTTTACATGAAGTGTTTAAATATCAGAAATGTATTAACCATACTTACACAGGTAATTTGCTTAAACTATATTCATATTAAAAGGTACCCATGCTTTTCTTTACCTAAAAAAAAATGCAGAAAACCCACAAGAGCAACTGCACATATGTATTTTTTGTGAAACCATATTTTGTGATATTATTTTGCTGTTGTTCACCTCTACACAGAGTGCTGTTTATCAATATTTAGCTCAAGGCTTAAACTCAGAATTAGAGTCATTCTCTTGTAATATTTAACATTTATCAAACAGCAGTTTTTAGAGTTATGCTCAACATTTAAACATTTTTCTTTTTAAGGTTTCTGAAGAAAGTATATAGGTTTCATCTGAAAAGCCTGAAGCAAAGTACACTATACTGCAGCTTTAAAGGATTTTAAAGCATGTTTGCAAATGTTGCAACCTATTGAAAAAATGTGCATGTACAGCTAATTTGTTTATATAATACAGTTTGTGGAATTTGAAAAGCCCATGGTAGAACTGTTTGCTTTATAGATTTGAATGTATTGAATCATAAAAGCAGTTTCATGAAATCTTCATTAGCTACAAACGTTAACAAGTAAAATGAAGTCAAATAAATTATTGTTTTATATTTCAAACTATTTTAAATTCTTTTGACTCCCTTCTGGTTTCACCATGTAGAGTAGTCTTTCCTCGAGGGTAGCTCGTGTGCTGCAGAAATGCCTGGACAGCCTAACAGAATCAAACCTAACAGAATAATCTGTATCCTGACTTGGGGGGGAATTTGGATTGAGGTTTTCTTGAGGGAAGAAGAGATGGAGGGAAGAGGCAAGAGAGAAGTACAAGGAATATCAAGAGTAGAATTAAGCAATGCATATCTTCAACTCACCAGGCATTTAAGATGACCTGTAAGTGAGAAAGAAATAGGACTACTACTCTCCTATTTTGCTTTGTTTTGTGGCTTCTTAGTGGTATATAAAACCCACCTACAAACTTCAGTGTGGGTTTGCATTAACAACAGACAATATATAAATTAAAACATATATAAATTAAAGCAAATAAATATATAAATTAAAAGAGATGGTGAAAAAGACAAAAACTAAATGACAACAAGGTATCACACTCCTTTTCTTGTTTTCTATTTCTAATTAAGAATTCAGATATAAATTGGAATATTTTGATGGATTAAGTAACGTAGACTTATTATGAATAGCTCCTAGATTCGCCATCCCCTCTCTCCTTTCCCTTGCCCCCACAGAAAACTTGATCCCAAACCCTTCTAAGTTTTTGTTCTGGACTCTTCTGTTGTAACTACACAGAGCAAAAATTATAACCGTAATGATAGAAGTGAAATGTTGGAAGGGGGGAGATTAACAGCTTCTCAGTGCCTATTTTGTCTATTATCAAGAAGCAAACAACAGATTTGTTTGGGGTTTTTTTCCCCACTCCCTTTGTGGACTAGCACTGAATTAGCATTGAATATATGTTTACCATATTTCTACAGTAAACTCTTTTACATACCCAAAAATGCATCTTCAGCCCATGTAAATTGTCACTGCCCTTTGAAATCTGCCACTCATGTCAATAAGCCTCTGTAAATTTATCTTCAAACAATATTTTCCTTTGGGATAAAGTACTAGTCCGACAGTAGTCTATGAAAGATTTTCTATTGACTTTGTTAGAGCCAGGATTTCACCTGGCATACTACCAGCCATTATCATCACAAGTGGTACAGTAGGAAAAATATACAATTTTCACAATACACTGCCTTCAACCTAAGACGCTTGCTATCTCTGTCACAAATCTGCTTTACTCTGAGTTCATGTTCTGTTCATCCCAATTACAGGTGTGGGAGCCATAGCAAACTACTGCCTCTCCTAAAGTTCAGAAGTTCAGATGCACAGGCACGGCTATGATTAGTGTGGAATCACGATCCTTAAGCCAGGCATGAAAAGGCAGTTAAACCATCTTTAGTCTACATGGAAATACTAGAGTAAGATTTGATATGCTCTAATGAGGAAGAATTATCATCAAGGTGTTCCTCATAAAAATAGGCTCATTTGGAATAACTTCACAGGTAATGGTTCCTTTAGGCATCAATTACATAAATGCTGAGCATTGTATGCACGTGTGTAACAGCAGAAACATATTGGGAATTCAAGTGTGGTGTGTAGAAATTACACCAAAGCATCAACAGTATAAAATTTACATTCTTTAAGATGTTGAAATAAAATTATTGGCCAAGATTATTCTCACCCCTCTGAGTTTTTTCCTCGCTAAACATTTGTTGTTATTTTGGTCAGTTAAAAATCACCTCTCTCCTTTAGTATTATGATTTATTAACTAGCATCAGTTCACAGAATCCATCAGTTATCCTGGAAATTCGGACAAAAGCTTTACAAACTGCAGATTTTCCTTTTCCTTTCTCAGTTGTCTTCACACACACCCTTTTTCATTGCCTTATCAAAATACTTAATGCGATGTTGAAAAAGGAGATTTGGGGTCTTTTTATTGCTTGCAAGGAAACATTGGAAATTACCATAATGTTAGTCCAAACCTGACCTCATTACAGTGAAATGAATCAGACTAGAAAGCAGCCTTTGATGCTGCAGCCTTTGATGCCTAAGAGGAAATATTTCATCCAACAGCTTTTTTAACAATTGCATTATAGTACATACCCCAAGTGCTTAAAAGGTAACAACTGAAATTGTTGTTCTAGTTGCCTACAGGACATCCGATGCAAGAAATCTCCATGCAACAGTGGAGATTGCGTCTCCTGTCTTACTACAGGCTTTACCTGAAACCCAATGCTCTCCACCAGCTGCGGCACAACCCCTGCAGAGCCAGAGAGCCATCCTCACAGCCTGAGCGCAGGGTCCTGTCCCACAGCAAGATGCTGACTCAGTGTGGCGGGTCGACCCTGGCTGGACACTCAGCTTCAACCCCAGTTACTCAGACTCCTGCAGGGATCAGCACCGGGAGATGCACTTCTTCCCTTGGGGAGGCTCATTCCAAGCGTTTTTTGAAGTTCATTTAAACCTGGAAGGAGCTAAAGAGAGCATTGCTCACCTGAAAGTATAAACGTTCGTTTCCATCCTCCTCCTTTTCCCTTTACACTCAGTGAAGTGGCAGAGGAGAATCTCAGGCTTGGGTGATAACTGATCCCAGAATAGTACATATGCAGGGAGATCATAAATACACCAAGGGGGGACAAGCAATTGCCAAGCAGCCTGAGAGCTTTTACCAGAGCCTCTTACAAAGCCTGTGTGCGCAGCTCCCCACAGGCTCTCACACAGCCGTTATTCATCGCTACTGCCTAACACCCCATCTCCGCTTTTGCCATGGTAGCAGTACGACATGGTGACAGACCAACACCTCAGTCCCCATCCTTTGCCAACACATGCCCCTTTGGCAAACCAGAGATGTCAATGGGACTCCCTGGATACAGGTTAGTGCAGAATTTGGCCTGATTCTTTGCAATGAAAATAGGCTCTGTGTCAACCTGGGGTCAGTTTCCCTAAATTGCAGGATGTCTCCCAGACGTAAGATCTATAAAAATGTAAAATACTTATTTGCAAATAGGGTTTAAATCAGCATGGAATCACCCAGTTTAGATGTGCACTGAAATGGGAAAGCCCTGAACCAAACCTAACAGCATTTTTTTGTAAATTAAAAGAAGAGAACTTGCACATTAGGGATAGCAAATAGAATGAGGTAAGACTACATATTGCCTAGGGACTACTGGTTGGAGAACTAATTAGGATTATAAACTGAAAGTATGTAAATTAACCAAATATAATTATCTGCTAGTGGCCTTTGGAAATAGGTTACAGGATACTTGTTAGCAAAATTGCTCAAATGCCTGGAAGCCATACAAAGCAAGCCATAAGCAATTTAAACTCCTCTTTTTGTTTTATTTTCAATTGTTTTTAAAGCAGTTGTTGTATTAAGGATTTATTGGAACATAAACTATTTAGCAAGAAAACTCAAACAACAAAAGTCACACAGAAACTGTCACAGCAGATGCTGTACCTCCATCCCAAGGCCCCTGGTTTTATTAAATGTAAATTCTCTAATGTGACAAAATAGCAAAGATTCTGCTTGGGGTTTCATCCCAGCAGCTTCATTTCTCCATCAGAACAACATCCGTGAGCTTCCAGCCAGAGTTTATCTGGAAGAGTGGTGGCTTTCTTGCACGAGTACAGCTTCTCAGCTATACAGGGTTTATGAAGATGTGTTCACTGTTCAAATGCAAACATGCAGAATTAATGTCCCTTTTCTCTTAAGTGTCTGTCATGACACAAAGTAGTACTAGATTCAGGGGCTTCTGGGGGGAAATCTCACTCCCAGTTCAAGTCATCAGAAACACAAGATTGGCCACTGGAGAAACTGATGGTAGTCAAGACAGTGGTATATATTATACATTGAAAAAAATAAAGGGGGGGGTCATATATAAAGGTTAGCTGGGCTGATTTCACACCCAAGCATGAGGGCTTTAATACACAGGCCTGACACAAAGGCCACTTATGTGATCTGAAAGACTCCAAGCAATCTCAGAGGATTTGAAAACAGACTATTAACTTACGTAGTTAATTATCCTAACCCATACTAGTGAAGGCTATGAAGAGAAGGGCCATCACAGCTTTGTATATCAGAGCACAACTTGATTTTCTGCTAACCACACCTCA